>NC_063355.1:27216788-27361397 GCF_021869965.1 Rhincodon typus
TCTTTAAAAATGTTTACTGAAGTAGCGTCAACTACTTCACTGGGCAAGGAGTTCCATAGATTAACAACCCTCTGAGTGAAGAAGTTCCTTCTCAATTCAATCCTAAATCTGCTCCCTCTAATCTTGAGGCTATGCCCTCTTGTCCGAGCTTCACCTGCCAGTGGAAACATCCTCTCTACTTCTATCTTATCTATTCCCTTCATAATTTTATATGTTTCTATAAGATCCCCCCTCAATCTTCTGAATTCTAATGAATATAATCCCAATCTACTCAGTCTCTCCTCATAAGACAACCCCCTCAACTCCGGAATCAACCTAGTGAACCTCCTTTGCACCCCCTCCAGTGCCAGTACATCCTTTCTCAAGTAAGGAGACCAAAACTGCACACAGTACTCCAGGTGCGGCCTCACCAGCACCTTGTACAGCTGCAACATAACCTCTCTGCTTTTAATCTCAATCCCTTTAGCAATGAAAGACAAAATTCCATTTGCATTCCTAATTACTTGTTGTACCTGCAGACCTACCTTCTGTGATTCATGCACAAGGACACCCAGGTCCCTCTGCATAGCAGCATGCTGCAACTTTTTACCATTCAAGTAATAATCCTTTTTACTATTACTCCTATCAAAATGTATGACTTCACATTTACTTACATTGCATTCCATCTGCCAGACCTTTGCCCACTCACTCAATGTATCTATGTTCCTCTGCAAAGTCTTTCACAGTCCTCTGCACACTTTGCTCTGCCACTCATCTTAGTGTCATCTGCAAACTTTGACACCCTACACGTGGTCCGCAACTCCAAATCATCTATATAAATTGTAAATAATTGCGGTCCCAACACCGATCCCTGAGGCACACCACTAGTCACTGACTGCCAGCTAGAATAGCACTCATTTATTCCCACTCTTTGCTTCCTGTTAGTCAACCAATCCTCTATCCATGCTAATACTTCACCCTTAACGCCATGCATCCTTATCTTATGCAGTAGCCTCTTGTGCGGCACCTTGTCGAAGGCCTTTTGGAAATCTAGGTACACCACATCCACTGGGTCCCCATTGTCCATCTTGCTCGTAATGTCTTCATAGAATTCCAAAAGATTTGTCAAGCATGACCTGCCCTTCATGAACCCATGCTGCGTCTGCCCAACGGGACAATTTCTATCAAGATGCCTTGCTATTTCTTCCTTGATAATAGACTCAAGCATCTTCCCCACTACAGAGGTTAAGCTAACCGGTCTATAATTCCCCATCTTTTGTCTACTTCCCTTTTTAAACAGTGGTGTCACATTTGCTATTTTCCAATCTGCTGGGACTGCCCCAGAGTCCAGCGAATTTTGGAAAATTACCGCCAGTGCACCTGCTATTTCTCCCGCCATGTCTTTTAGTACCCTGGGATGCATTCCATCAGGGCCAGGAGACTTATCAATCCTTAGCTCCATTAGCTTGCCCAACACTACCTCTTCCGTAATTATGATTGTTTCCAGGTCCTCACCTACCTTTGTCTCTTTGTCAATTACTGGCATGTTATTAGTGTCCTCCACTGTGAAGACCGATACAAAATACCTGTTCAATGCCTAGGCCATTTCATCATATCCCATAACTAAATTCCCCTTCTCATCCTCTAAAGGGCCAATGTTTACTTTAGCCACTCTTTTTCGTTTTATATATTTATAGAAACTTTTCCTATCTGTCTTTATATTCTGTGCTAGTTTTTTCTCATGTTCTATCTTACTTTTCTTTATAGCTCTTTTTGTGGCTTTCTGTTGACCTTTAAAGTTTTCCCAATCTTCTCGTTTCATGCTGTTTTTGGCCACTTTGTATGCCTTCTCTTTCAATTTGATAGCCTCCCTTATTTCTTTAGACACCCATGGCAGATTACCCCTTTTCTTACAGTTCTTCCTTTTCACTGGAATATACTTTTGCTGAGCACTTTGAAAAATTGCTTTGAAAGTCCTCCACTGCTCGTCAACTGTCCCACCATAAAATCTTTGTTTCCAGTCTACTTTAGCCAAGTCCTCCCTCATTCTATTGTAGTTCCCCTTGTTCAAGCACAGGACCCTGGTATTGGATTTTATCTTCACACTCTCCATCTGTATTCTAAATTCAACCATACTGTGATCACTCCTTCCAAGAGGATCCCTAACTATGAAGTCATTAATTATTCCTGTCTCATTACACAGGTCCAGATCTAGGATAGTTTGCTCCCTCGTCGGTTCCATTACATACTGTTCAAGAAAACTATCACGGATACACTCAATGAACTTCTCCTCAAGGCTACCCTGACCGAGCTGGTTTGACCAATCTACATGTAGATTAAAATCCCCCATGATAATTGCCGTACCATTTTTACAGGCATTAGTTATTTCTTTGTTTATTGCCCGCCCCAATGTGATGTTATTATTTGGTGGCCTATTGACTACGCCTATCAGTGACTTTTTCCTCTTAGAATTTCTAATTTCCACCCAAATGGATTCAACCTCATTCTCCATAGAACCTATATCATCTCTCAGCACCGCCCTGATGTCGTCCTTGAATATCAGAGCTACACCACCTCCCTTACCTTCCTGTCTGTCCTTCCGAATAGTCTGGTACCCTTGGATATTTAACTCCCAGTCGTGACCATCCTGTAACCATGTCTCCGTAATGGCTACCAAATCATATTCATTCGCGATGACTTGTGCCATTAACTCATCAACCTTGTTACAAATGCTACGAGCATTCAGGTAAAGTGCCTTTATGCTAGCTTTCTTACCCTCATGATTTCCAACATTTCTAATAATATTTCCTGAGTTATCCTTCATTTTTCCTTCTTTCATAGTCTGCCTTGAACTTAAACCCTCCTGCACACGTGCTAACCTGCTGCTTACCTTTTTATTTACCATCATACTCCCTGTCGTTTTCCCTTTCCCTTCCCCCCAACTCACTAGTTTAAAGTCCTAGTGACCACCCTATTTATCCTTTTTGCTAGAACACTGGTTCCAGATCGGTTCAGGTGGAGACCGTCCCGTTGGTACAGATCCCTTCGGTTCCAAAACTGATGCCAATGCTCCATGAAATGGAACCCCTCTTTCCCACACCACTCCCTTAGCCACGTGTTTACTTCCCTAATTTTCTTATCCCTAAGCCAATTTGCACGTGGCTCGGGCAGTAATCCAGAGATTATGACCCTCAAGGACCTGTTCCTTAATTTCGTTCCTAGTTCTTGATAATCCCCAAACAGGTCCTCCATCCTAGCCTTGCCTATGTTGTTAGTCCCAACGTGGACCACAACAACTGGATCCTTCCCCTCCCGCTCCAATATCCTTTCAAGCCAGTCAGAGATGTCCTGCACCCTGGCACCGGGCAGGCAACACACCAAGCGGGACTCCCGATCCAGCTTGCAAAGGATACTATCTATCCTCCTAACTATAGAATCCCCTATAACTACCACTTGTCTTTTTGCTTCCCCCTCTTGAATGGCCTTCTGCACCATGGTGCCGTGGTGAGCTGGCTCATCCTCCCCGCAGCCCTTTTCCTCATCCACACAGGGAGCAAGTATCTCGTACCTGTTGGATAAGGTCAAAAGCTGAGGCTCCTCCACTCCTGAACTCAGGATCCCCCTACCTGCCTCACTTGCAGTCACACCCTGTTGTCCGTGATCACTAACTGAATTTGAATTACTTAATCTACCAGGTGTGACTGCCTCCTGAAACAAAGCATCCAGGTAACTCTCCCCCTCCCGGATGTGCCACAGTGTTTGAAGCTCAGATTCCAGATCTTCAACTCTGAGCCGGAGTTCTTCCAGCAACCAACACTTGCTGCAGATGGACTGAATGGTTTCTTTCTGTGCTACTTTTCTTCTAAAATGCATCTACAAGCTCTCTCAATCATGCAGAAGCTACATCTATTGACTTTTACGGTCTGCAGACCATAAAGGGTCCTACTGAATTGGGAACTCAATTGGGATACTAGAATTGATATCAGCATTCTGAACTAGACAGGCAATTGAAAACAAAATGTCAGCTAAAGTTCAGCTTCTCAGTGTTACACAACGTCACTCTATTGAGAAAGCGTCAGATGAGTACAAGATAAAGCACATGTATGAAGTGCCTTGCAGTTGCACAGATTCCCAATGCTCATCATTTTCAAAATGTCCACTTGGCTTTTTTTAAATCCATACAGCCTTTAATGCCTGTCCCTCATACTAATTAATTCAACTGAATAGCTTGCTAAGCCATTTCAGAGGGCAGTTGAAAGTCAACCAAATTGCTGTGGGTGTGGAGTCACATGTAAGCCAGACCAGGTGAACATGGCAGATTTCATGCCCTGAAGGACATTAGCGAGGCAAATGGGTTTTTCTGACAATCAACAATGGTTTCATGGTCATCAGTAGATTCTTAATTCCAGATTTTTTTCATTGAATTCAAATTCATCTGCTGTGGCAGGATTCAAACTCAGGTTCCGAGAACATTAGCTGAGTTTCTGGATTAATAGTCTAGTAATAATACCATTAGGCCATCACCTCCTGTATGTTTATATAGTGACTGTCTCTGCTCCAGGAACTCTACTACTTTCTGGGGTGGGAGAAGAACGAATGAGAAGAAGCACGAACTGCCTTGAATTCTGTTTTAAAGAACAAACTTTGATTCACATGTAGATTTTCAATTTTAAACTTAGACTAGCTTCCCAACCATTCAGAAATGCAGAGGGCAGTGGAATTTGTTTTACTGAGTCAGAGTCAAAATGTTGATTTACCACTATCAGAGGTCCAAATCTGTATTCAAACAATCACATTTAGCATTAATTGTGACAATGTCCAAATCCACATTAAATTGTATTCTAATGTGTCTTGAAACGATGCCACAGTTCAGCGCCTAAAAGCAGCAAGTCAGCTTTTGAAGTTAAAGTCTGAGTTGCAGCTCCAAAGATACTCTGAGAATTTCAGCCTAAAATACTGCTGCACTCTGTTCATTGATTCTCAGTTCCACTCATCACTGATTCTGCTGCTCTGTTCAAGGACCAAAATCTGTGCCATACATAGCAATACCTAATTTAGTAAATAGGGAATTTCTTTTGAAGTGCACAATCCACATGCAGGAATAAAGCAACATCATCAGGTAGGAACTGTAGCCAGAATAGCCAGTAAGGAGCACATCAAACAAGGTGAAGTACTCTCGGCACACACTTAGGCCACCCTTTATGCCTCATGGGCTCTTTCCTGGGCTTGGTGCAGGTGGCCTTCCTCAGGTCTAAATTAAACACCACTGATAGATTTGTAAGCACTGTCTGCCTTCCACAGCCAAATATGTGCCCCACGGACCTTGGAGAAATATCACATGAAGCCCACCAGTGTACCTGAGGTCTTCACAAAGTAGGCACCAAAGGGCACATTCAACACAAAAAAGAATCAATCTGATTAAGTTAACTTCATTTTGAAGATGATTCAAGGGTTAATGTTTCTCCTTTTCAAAACAATTGAGTAAAATTATTATTTAAGTTCATTACACTTGAACGGCCCTTTAGCCCGTGTCACCTTAATCATCAATTAAGAAACGTAGAGGAGCCTTGCAAACCACAGGAGAAGCAAGAAGTATTTGTGTGATTGTCCCTTCACTTCTCAGTCTTAGTGGTGATGGCTAGTGGAGTGGCACTGTGAGGTGAAAAGAGTAACTTTTCAGATTTTGTTGAACAGGAGAGATGTCTGTGAATAAACTTAATCTTTTGTATTTTTTCTTTTATAAATGTATAAGTTGTGAAGCCAAAGCATTACCATAATTCAGAATACCCCCTTTTTAATGCAGAAATTCAAAATTTCTTCTCCTCAGCCTCCCATCAAGATACAGAGCCCCTCAGTGTCAAGGAACAGTATGTATGAAGCACTTAACAATTCCAAAATGCCTGATATGCTGACTTTGACTCAAGAAATTTGGAGATACAAAGCAACTCTTTGTTCCATTGCTTTATATGTGCTCAGGGAGATATAAAGTGGTTAAAGCACATCGCAATAATATATTTAACTACTGTAACATCCGTTATGATTACTACTGTAAAGTAAAAGCTATTTTGGGAGTAGTCTTTTTAAGAACAGCTCTAGTTTCCTGCTTGATAAAGTAAGACCAAGTCACAAATCAATGAGGCCGCAATCAGCAGTTTTTAATCACAGCGGGATACCCCACCTGATGGTTTAGCTGAACATTCAAATAAAGTTGTTGTTTGTGACCCTGCCATGTCAGCGTGTCATGGCTTCAATTTGTTCTCCTAATGCAATTCATATAATTCAGTATAAGGTGTGTGGATTTAATTACCTACTCTTGGTGCTGCCAAATTGGTGGTGAATTTAGCACCATCTTTGTTTTACCAATATATTCAATTTTAAAAGCTTTTGAATTGTTTTTTTTCATTTATCTATCAACTTCTCATTATTTTTTCAGAGAAAATTAACTCAAGCTGCCTGAAAAGGAGTGGTACCAAATTAGAACGAAAAGCAAGAGTTTCAATTATATGGCCCATTATCCATCTATTAGAAAGACAGCAGTATTTCAGATATAATTATAACATTGCTTTAAAGTGTAGTGGCCTGTGATATATAGGCAAACACAGAAGCCATTTCTTGTGACAGAAACCATGAATTGGAACAAGATAGATTTCTGTACATCTTAACCTTTTAGAAGATGAAACATTTACATTATTCGGTTATTTTTGAACTGCAACCTGTACATTTTTTACTGAGTTTTATTTCCTGTTTGAGTAGCACATTTCTATCCTTGCATTGTACTGTGCTTTTATGTTTTACAATGTGTGTGGCTTTGGGGTCAGTAGTATTGTATTGTTGTGAAGCATAAAGAATAGAAGCTATAAACAAAATGTACAAAATAAATAGATAACTGCAGTAATATCACCTTATTCCTAATTAAAATTGCATAGCAAATACAGATCAAACGACATTGTATACAAGTTACACTGCCTGGAAAACAATCACACTACAAAAAGGTACTATAAAAGCAGTGCATGTGTGTACTGTTCTTTAACTATGCAAAGGTTCCACCAAAGATCTTCAGAGTACATCCATCCCAAGACTGATGACCCTTCTTTACTGAGGTAGATGAGCCCAAAAGACAATAGGAATGCTACAGTTGGTATCTGCTCAAAGTCATTGCGTAATTCAAAAGTAGAACAAGATTGAGGTTAAATCATCTCAAAGTTACATCTTGCACAACTATAGCTTAAATTTGTGAAGCCAAGAGCCACAGAACTACCCTGTAATAAGAAACCAATACTCCAGAATTATTGCAGGCAAGATTAGTGTGGGGATGAAACTGTGCCAAATGGCTCCCAATTATCCAATCTCTAAAGAATCACCACATGTTTTCCAAGGGAGTATTGTGAGAAAAATCCACAATTATAGACATGCCTGCAGCCTGCTGAAAGACAGTAGCAGAGCTCTGATAGCAGGTTGTCCATCTGCCATCTCAGTCAAGAATAATACAGGAATAATGGAATTTAGACACAATTGAATTTCCTCTATAAATTTTATAAAGTACAGTGTGTTGCAAACTAAAGTACTGGTCCAAACAGACTGTATTAATATATGGTAATTCTAATAAAAATAAAACTATGAAATGGGGAACAGAAATTTGAACATAAAATCTACAACATTTCTACTGTATATTGTACATTGACAGAAAGTCCTAATAGCTAACTTAAAGTGTTCTGCTCACCTCTCCATGTTACAAACAGGAAGATGATATTTTGCTGGAGAGAAGATAAATGGAATCCAGGAGTTAAGTTGCAGGAACTTACAGACAGCCATTCTTTCAACAGAATCTATCAATGAGTTTGATAACTCCAGGCAAAACAAAAATCTATAGTTATCTGAATAAAAAAACGTCAAGGATATTCAAAGCAGTTGGACAAAGTGTAGGTGTGGCAGATTTCAACCATTCAAATTCACGTTTTGTTTTTGCATGAATGTATTTCGCATCTCATGAGACTGATTGCAATCAATGGATTAAAAAATACTCATTGAGTGTACAGACAGAACAAAAAAAAATTCTTTACGAATGCCCAAAATTAAAGAAAAATGCTTTTTAGAGAAGAAAATATTTATATGACAGGTAATTTAGTAACATGTTTTATCCCAGGAGTTAATCACATTTCACAGAATTGTTACAACACAGGAGAGCATCATTCAGTCCTTTGTCTGCACTGGCTCTCTGAAATGAGCAATGCACCCAGTGCCACTTTCTCCACCTTCTTCCCATAAACTTACACATTCTTCCTTTTTAGTACATAATCTAATTCCCTCTTGATTGCTTTGATCGAACCTACCTCCACCACACTCTTAAGCAGCACATTCCAGGTCATAACCATTGACTGTGCAAATAAGTTACCCCCCTCATCTATTTATACGTGTGACTTCTTGTTCTTTATCCTTTTATTGATGGGGAAAGTTTTTCCTTATCTACACTATCCAGACCCTACTGCCCCTACACATTGCCTCAAAATCCATACCTGCTGCAATACACCGCAATTACAAGCATTTTTTAAATACAATTGCCAATGTGTTGCACTGGCAGTTTATGTATTTGTGGAAGGATCAAAATATTCCCTTTTGTTGGATAAAATGTAAAATAATTGTTTTTCTGAGTAATACAAGAATTAAATATCCATATCGAACCTCAGACTGACTTACTGAAATATAGCAGTAATATCTAACAGAAAGATTATGATGAACTTATATAAGAAACAGGTTTAACCTCAGCTCAAGTATTGTGTACAGTTCTGGGCACTACATCATAGGAAGGATGTGAACACATTGGAGACTGTGGAGAAGAGATTTACAAGAATGGTTCCAGAGTTGAGAAACTTTGGTTATAAGGAAAGACTGGAGAAGTTGGTACTGTTTTCTTTTTGAACAGAAGAAGGCTGAGGAACTTTGAAAGAAGTTTTCAAAATCATAAGCAGTCTGGACAGAGTGGATAGGGAGAAACTGCTCCCGCTTTAAATGAATTGAGAACCAGAGGGCATAGATTTAAAATGTTTTGCAAAAAGAAGCAGATGCAAGGAGAGAAAAACCTTTTTCACACAGTAAGTAGTTAGGTTATGGAATGCATTGCATGGATGTATGGTGGAAGCAGGTTCAGCTGAAGCTTTCAAGAGAGCAATGGAAAATTGTTTCTATTTAAGTAACGCTTAAGGCTACAAAGAACATACAGGAGACTGGCAATAGGTTAAAATGCTTTGAGAGCCACAGCCGACACAATGGGTTTAACGATCTCCTTTAGCACCGTAACAATTCTGTGATTCTGTTCAGATGGGTTTTGACATACCATGTTTGAGCAGGTGGGACTTAAATGGGGTCTTCTGGCTCAGAGTTAGGGACACTATCACTGTGCCACAAGACCCTTTTTTTTCTTCTTTTCTATCCACAATTGTGTGCAACTGAGCAACTTTCCCACCAAAATCACCAGGACTTTTTTGCTTTTTTTTGAATTAGCAACCACCACCAGCGAAACACCTGTGAATATTTACAAGCAAAGCCGATTATGAGCAATACAAGCCATCAAAGGTGAAGTGGGGGAGAGAGAGTGGGGAGGGACTAATTCAAAATGGAGTTGGAGGAGGAAATAAAACTCTGTATCCCTCGTGGTGCCCACATCTCTCCAAAGGCATTGACAGCATTGGTGCCACCACGTGCTCCTTCTCCATGGACACCCGGGCATTAACATAGCCATGGAACAGGGGCAGACAGTCTACAGAGATCCTTTAAATTACTGAATAACAACCGCTTGAAACAATTTGAAAATTGCTGATTGTGAATCTAATTTACAACATAGTGGATCATACCACTGCAGAGTTAATCAGAGTTTTAACCTATTCTGATTGCAACTACCTGAAAGGATACAGGTCAGCCCAACAATAATTCCACAGATATGGAGAAGGACAGATGAACCTGGGATAATAAGGTAGGCAACAGGGAGAAATATCCAAGGTACTGCTGCTACTGTAATAGTTCTTTTCATTCCCAAACTACAGCAACTTCGTGTCACCACAGCAAATTGAACAGTTGTAAAACCACACGCTGGTGCTTCATCAAGACGTAGTAGTTTGCCCAAAAGCAGATAAAGCAGTGCAGAAAAAATAGCAAAAAGGATGGAGAGGTAGAAGTATCGAATGGTGCCCAGCTGTTGCTCCAGGTGGCTGCTCAAGACAACTAACAATGCAACATTGATGAGCAAGGCAAAAATATTGCCATGGGAAAAACAGTAGCTCAGTAAACGGTACACTGTTGGAATAAAACAAAAAGTAGTTAATTTACGGTTACTGATGGTGCAGCACAGTTCCAAGATATACATACCATCAATAATTGTAGAACAACTCACCCGCAACTTATCTGCAGTTGCGTACAGAAAACTGTGATTGTCTAGCAAATGCCATACAATAGTTAATAATGTTTGAGAGCCATCGTATTATAACTACTCTCTCTTAAGGAAACTATGATTAATAATGTGCATTGTTTTAATTTTAGCTTCTCCAATGGCAGTGCTGTAGGACACAAAGAGGGGTTCAGTATTTCATAAAATCCTTACAGTGTGGAACCAGGCTATTTGGCCCATCGAGCCCACGACAACCCTCCAAAGAGAGCCCACCCAGACCCACACCCTACTCTATCCCTGTAACCTTGCATTTACCATGGCTAATCCACTTAGCCTGCATATCCCTGGACACTATGGGCAATTTAACATGGCCAACCCACCTAACCTACATATCATTGGACTATGGGAGAAAACCAGAGCATCCGGAGGAAACCCACACAGACACAGGGAGAACGTGCAAACTCCACATACATGCCAGAGGGTGGAATCAAACGCAGGTCCCTGGTGCTGTGAGGCAGTAGTGCTAACCACTGTGTCACTGTGCCACCCAAATTTTGTCTATCCTTAACTTGCAAAGTGCGAGTGGGGGGACACTCAATGGACTTCACATTCCCGGGCTCGAAAAGTATGAAATCAGCTTGAAATGCCATCACTATTTGGTGGCTTCCAGACTCTTCCTCTGGAAAAACATGCACATGTGTAGGTAAAGGCAGGATCAGGAGCAACTATGGTGACTCCAAAATAAAAAGTACACTAACATCATTAGGCGTAAACAAGAACAACACTTATAAGAAAATTTAGATAGTTTGCATCATCCACAGTACACAACACCATCACTGAAACATCTTGTAAAAAAGATAAAGAATCGTTTCAATTATAATTCCATTCTGTTATATTTAGCAATACAAATTTTCTTGCACTCACCACCCCCCACATCTATAGTTTTCCTCTCCAAAAGGCACTGACTGCTTGCTAGGAATGGCCTACTACCAAGTAGTACAAAAGCCAAGCCCCACCAAGCATCCATGCTTCTAATAAGCATTGTCAAATAGTCATCGGGATTAGGAGCACTAGGCAATTTTTGCCTCGCTAACCCAGAAATGGGCTGGAATTTCAAAGCAGAGTTCAGATGAATTCTGCATCCTAACCTCAGCTGCATCACTCCCAGAAAACTATTTTTCAATGCAAAGGCCTAATTGGCCGGGAAGGTAACACAGCATCTTTGAGAGTCAAGAGCTTAGCTGTCTGATGTTGGGGGCTGCTGGTGTCTTGTTAATTAGAGTAAGCTGTTCAGAACTCAGCAATTCAAATGCAGCAGTAAGAAGCAGGGCACATATATATTTCTTTGGCTTTGATATTTATTCAAATGTGTGGGGCCACCAAGTTAAAATGTTTGGAACAAGAGTTGGCCCTTCAGCCTATGGGTTTGCTTTGCAATAGAAACGGGATCATCTGTACTTCAACTCCATTCACCTGCTAATGGTCTGTATTGTTTGCCTAACAATAATTTCATTTTGTGCAGCACCCACATTTCCCCAATATTGTCAGAATCTCTTTCTTGAGAGAAAATACAAGCACTAGTTAAGGTCTGAGCTTGTTAAAAGTCAAAATTGAAGGCTGCCAGGTATGGTAGAAAAATAGGCGGTTCACCAAGTTTGCCTTGAGCTTCAGTGAAATGTTAGAGAATGCCAAAAATACAGAGGTCAGTGGGAGTTGGACAGAATTGATTTGGCTTTAAGTACTGCTTGTTAAACAAATGTTTGCAGATTAAAAATAGCACAGGTGCATTTTGCTGAAACCCTTTCCCTCTTTGATGTTGGCTAGGGTTGCAATCTTCTGTTGGATGTATTCCTGGAGGTTACATCACATGACTTGGCATCTCTGAATGCTCCATTCAGCTAAAAGCCTTCCTTCCAACTTCCAAGAAGCTTATAAATAACAAACAAAATGCCCATGGCTTTTCTCCCAGCTTGTTTGCAGCAGTGTCCAGGAGTTTAATCTTCAGTTCGAAGTGACTCTAGGGCAAACTGATTGATTCACAGAATGATTACAATGCAAAAGGCATCTGGCCCATTGCATCTATGCCAGCTCTCTGCAAGAACAGCTCAACTATTCCTAATCTCTGTCCTATCCTGCGACCCTGCAAGATTTTTTTCTCTTCAGGTAATTGTCCAATTTCCTTTGAAAGCCACAAACACCTTCACCTCCACTTTCTCTGGTTGGTGCATTCTAGATCCTAACCACTCACCGTGTAAGAAAGGTTTTTCCTGGTCACTTTTGGTTCACTGGCCTGAAGGATTGTGTCAACTTTATTCCTGTGTGTAACTACACTGTGTGCCAGCCATTCCCTTACAAGCTCAACTGCGTAATGGAGGGTTCCAAGCATTTAAAAACGTACTTCCAACAGGTTTACACATCCTTAGAGTTTTAATGTCTTCTAATTCCACACATTGTGTTTGCTGCAGCCTTCTCTAGACTGAGAAAAGAAAACACATTGAGTGAGAGCTGAACACCTCATTCATTCAGATGATCTTCAACTTCTGATCATTTGCTGTTTTAATTTTCCATTACATTTTCTCACTGACCAGTTTGTCCTCTTGTCGTTATATTGTGCTAATGAAGACCGACACATCATCTTTCTCCTGGGACTTGAAAGCCATATGGCCTTAGCACTGAGTTGGCCAACTTTAGGCATTAACTGTTGCTCAAATTTCCTTGATCAGCAAATATTAATGAAGGATGGCTGCAGTGGAGCCACTGGGAATGGAGGAAGTATGGGTTTATTTTTGCACTGGAGATCCCTTAGTGATACATAGTTGGTGGGATGGTCTACATCTTCCTGTGGCGTACTCACCTTTCTCTACCATATTCTTAGGCCATAGGAACATTAATCTTGTCAAAATGTTAATGCTTCCCATCCACCAATGCTATTCTATCGTTGGCATTTAAACATACTTTACCCAATATTTCATGCTTTTTGCCTTGCATTAAAAAAAGTATTTTTGTTCTTGCAGATTTACACAGGTCTACACAGCTTAAGAGACTACCGAAACTACTGAAGAAGGGTCACTGATCCCAAAACGTTAACTCTGATTTTTCTCCACAGATGCTGCCAGACCTGCTGAGTTTTGCAAGCAATTTCTGTTTTTGTTTCTGATTTCCAACATCTACAGTTCTTTGGTTATTTTCAGCTTTAGAGATTTACTTGTACCTCTTCTGAATTCATGCACTATGTTTGCCATAGGCTTCTCTACATTCAGGAGATGAAATACAGATTATCACTTGGTAGTACAAAATTGAATATTTGTGAAAAGAGAGACTTGTTGGCAAACCTGTTTCTTACACTCAAGGCCATGTTCCTGGATACTTTAACAATGTAAATTTGCTTGTAAGAAATGGGGATTATTAATCACTACACTAATTAACATTAAAATGATTGCTTACAACCACTCCCAAGCAAATTCTTTTCATCATGTAATGGTCCACTCACATGATCAATTTTGATTTTATTTAGGAAGACCATATTAATAAAATTCCTACAGTGTGGAAACAGGCCATTCAGCCCAACAAGTCTACACCAACTCTGTGAAGAGCACCACACCCAGACTCACCCCTGTATCCTATCCCTGGGACCCTTGCATTTCCCATGGCTAATCCACCTAACTTACACATCCCTGGACATTATGGGCAATTTAGAATGGCCAATCAATCTAACCTGCACATCTTTGGACTGTGGGAGGAAACGGGAGCATCCAGAGGAAATGCAAGCAGACACGGGGAGAATGTGCATGTTTAATGTAAATGAATAATCATTAGCTCAGCTGATGAGCTTGATGTTATATGGTCTCTATAATGTGTTTTGTCAGCAAACTTATAATTGTTACTTTTACGAGCAGTTCAGTACCTGCCATCACTAAATGAAAACCGAAAGAACTGTGGATGCTGTAAATCAGAAACAAAAACTGAAGTTGCTGGAAAAGTTCAGCAGGCTTGGCAGCATCTGTGAAGAGAAATCAGAGTTAACGTTTCATGTCTGGTGACCCATTGTCAGAACACTCAGTTCTGTGGAAGGGCACTGGACCCGAAACATTAACTCTGATTTCTCTTCATAGATGCTGCCAGACCTGCTGAGCTTTACCTGCCACCACTGCACAGTTTGGGTTTCATTTCCAAAATCAGTAGCATTATCACAGGGAGTTGATTGATCAAACATCTCCCCACAAGAAGGGAATAAAAATCTGATGCAATCATATCAACACAATTCCTGACCACTGATCAAGAGTAGCATTGCTCAGGGATAGGAACACAAAGTCCACCTCTTCTCCTGGGTGAAGGAATTGTCTCTCGGGGGTCTTGCAAGGTGAGAAAATTAGGTTTTTTTAAAAATGGGTAACATAGGCCTAAGAATAATTAGGCAACAAAATGAGCACTAAATGTCAGGAATAAGAAGTTTTTAATCTGAATTTTATCTGGTAGGGAAGAAAATTTCATATGTTAGTTTAATTTTGAACGATTGCATTGGATAGAGAGCTGACCACCAATGTTCTAGACTGCATTGCTGAGTGATCAAGGTAAAACCTGCCAGCAGGGAATGTAGTTATGGAGTCATAGAGATGTACAGGATGGAGACAGACCCTTCGGTCCAACTTGTCCACGCCAACCAAATGTCCTAAATTAATACAGATCCATTTGGCAGCATTTGGCCCATATCCCTCTAAACCCTTCCTATTCATATACCCATCCAGATGCCTTTTAAGTGTTGTATTGTGCCTGCCTCCACCACTCTTCTAGCAGCTCATTCCATACATGCACTACTCTCTGCGTTAAAAGGTTGCCCCTTAGGTCCCTTTTATATCTTTCCCCTCTCTTTGCTAAAACTATCCTATCTACCTGTGACTACACCTTCAAGGAATCACGAACATGCACTCCAGGGTCTCTTTGTTCAGCAACACTCCTTACCATTAAGTTTATAAGTCCTGCCCTGATTTGCCTTTACAAAATGCAGCACCTCACATTAATCTAAATTAAACTCCATCTGCCACACCTCAGCTCATTGGCCCATCCGATCAAGATCCTGTTGTACTCTGAGGTAACCTTCTTTGCTGTCCACTACACCTCCAATTTTGGTGTCATCTGCAAACTTACTAACCATACCTCTTATGTTCACATCCAAATCATTTATAGAAATGACAAAAAGCAATGGACCCAGCACCAATCCTTATGGCACACTGCTGGTCACAGGCCTCCATTCTGAAAAGCAGCCCTCCACCACCACCCACTGTCTTCGACCTTCAAGCCAGTGCTGAATCCAAATGGCTAGTTCTCCCTGTATTCAATGTGATCTAACCTTGAAAACCGGTCTACCATGAGGAACCTTGTGTTTTATAAACATCTATAAGGTTATCCCTCAGCCTCCAGTGCTCCAGCCTATTCAGCCTCTCCTTATAGCTCAAACGCTCCAAACCTGACCACACCCTTGTAAATCTTTTATGAACCCTTTCAAATTTAACAACATCTTTTCTATAGCAGGGAGGCCGGAGTTGAACGCAGTATTCCAATAACATTGCATTTGGTTAGCCCAAAGCTTTCCTTGCCATACTCCTATCTTTCAGTACAGGTCAAGCAGAATCTGTGGAGAGAAACTATCTATGAGTCAAGATCTAGGCAGCAAAGATTGGATGATCTGGAACACACAGGTACTGCAAGATGGGTTTAAAAAAAAAACAAAGAACTGCAGATACTGGAAATCTGAAATAAAAACGGAAATTGCTAGATAAACTCAGCAGATCTGGCAGCATCTATACAGAGAAAGCAGTGACCCTTCTTCAGAACTGAACCCAATCTGTTTCTCCAGCAATTTCTGTTTTCGTTTGTTTCAGATCTCTGGCCGATTTGTTTCATCTGTATCAAACGCTGTTTGATAATGCTACTATGTAGCTTCTTGTGACATACTTGCCACATTTAAAGTATTTGCTTTACTTTAGTAAAACCTACTTTTGACTGAGCTTTTGACCATCTGCCCCTATATTACTAGTCTTACATGGCTCATTGCCATATTTTGTTTGATGGCACTCCTGTGAAGTGCGTTGAGATGTTTTACGGTGTGAAAGGAACTATGTAAATACAAGATGCGGTTGCAAAATTGGGATGGAATCTACTTTCCAGGATGTACTCAGCCATGGTGAATATTTGCTTTGGAAAATACTAAAATGGACAATTGGATATATGCAGTACACACTGACTTTTTGTATTTTTTTTAATGAATTGATTCTTCAATCATAAATGACAGATTGGTTTTAAAATCTAACTTGGATAAACGGTTTGGGAGCTGTTTTATAATTTATATTTGTTCATTCAGAAATACGTTTATGGGATGTCTTATTTGGTTTAAGTGCATCTTAGCTGGCTTTGAATAAAATAATATCATTTCTCCCATTTCTCTAAAGGGGAATGATATTATTGCTGGACTGTAAATCCAGAGAGGCAGATAATATTCGGATCCTGGGTTTGAATCCCGCCACGATAGATGGTGGAATTTGAATTCAATAAAAGTCTGGAATTAAGAGTCTAATGATGACCATGAATCCATTAACAATGGTTGGGAAAAACTCATCTGGTCCATTAATGCCCCTTAGGGAAGGAAACTGTTGTTCTTACCAGGTCTGCCCTACATGACTCCAGACCCACAGCAATATGGTTGACTCTCAACTGCCCTCTGAGCAATTAGGGATGGGCAATAAATGCTGGCTAAGCCAGCGACGCCTCATCCCGTGAATGAATAAAAATCATTAAGCTTCATTAATCATTTCATATCTGTAGACAGAAAAGTGGAGGTCCAAATATTTATCCCTTGGATATTGTACGACCACGCTCCCAGTTTAAATTTGAATTATTCTCTATGAAAGTATTTTTTTTAATAAAGCTGAGTTGTATTCATAACTTTATTTCTAAGATTTGCTTTATTGTTCTTAAAAACCAGCACCTTTTCACCTTGATACAATGGTAAAAAGCTTTTTTTTTAAATTTCCGTTTTTACATGCAGAGTATTAGTTCATAATTTTTGGCCAGCCCTTTAATACAGATTGCACAAAGTTGAATGGGTGATCACTCATCTTCAATTTTAGGAACCAGAGGGACTGGAATGTATTGGGAACACAAGAAACAAATATCTTGATTGAATTTATTCAGTTTCCTTTGGTTTTATTTAGTTTGGCTTTGATTGACACCCAAGTGAATATTGGCCTTCAGAGAACCTTTCATTAAGCTTGTATTTCTACTACACATGTTTCTTATCTGAGTCGTTAACAATCCACCTTGGTTAATTTACTCTAAATTCAAAACTCATCATCTTTTTCAACATCTTAAAATCCGTTTTGAAAGTACCGTACCATGATTTTTCCTGGTAAAAGCAGGACAAGATTTATATAAAGCAAAATATGACAGGTGCTGCTAATATGAAATAGAAGCAAAAAATGCTGAGAATCCAATGCTAAGCTATATCCAAAGAGACAGAAACACTGCAGGTTAATGATCTTTTAGAAGTGACAAAAGATCTGGATTTACTGCTGGTTATTGATAAATTTTTCATAAGTAACAAAAAAATTTTTTAAATTTTAACAAAAAAATGGGTGGCACGGTGGCTCAGTGCTGCCTCACAGCACAGGGACTCAGGTTCGACTCCAGGCTTGGGCGAATGTCTATGTGGAGTTTGCACACTCTCCCCGTGTCTGCATGAGTTTCTGCCAAGTGCTCTGGTTTCCTCCCACAGTCCAAAGATGTGCAGGTTAGGTGGTTTGGTCATGCTAAATTGTTTGTAGTGCCAGGGATGTGTTGGCTAGGTGGATTAGCCATGGTAAATGTGGGGTTATATGAATAGGGTAGGAGGCTGGGTCTGGGTGGGATACTCTTCGGAGGGTCGCGTGGACTCGATGGGCTGAATAGCTAGTTTCTGCACTGTAGGAATTCCATGAAAAAACAAATTATGATTAACAATAAATGAGAACTGGTTAATTCCCATGATTCTCCGCAGAGATTTCTTACTTTCACCAACCCTTTAAAGGCCAGATTAGTTGAATAGCTTACTGGATAAATACAAACCAGAAAGTCCCAAATTCACAATATATTTGTTAGCAGGACAGTGGCAATTTATCTAAGTATTCCTAAACTATTCGAGTTACGAGTATGTGCTGTTTTACTATCTGTATCCTGCCTGACCCTCTTCTACACATTCTAAAATTTTGTTTTCTTCCTACTGTCATCTATAAATTCTTCCCATCTCAGCTCCATATTGTCCATGTTTAACGTGTCTTGTGCCAAACCCCGAGTTTCCAGTAAATCGTCCTCCTGTCTACACCATAAGCAGTAGTTTCAAGTGTCCCGGCCCTACCCTCTGAAACTTCCTCTGCCTCTGGTTTCATACTACCACCTTCAGATGTTCAGTTTCGTAAAACCTACCCATCCAACAATTACTTCGGTTACTTCTAATTCTTTCAATTTATAACTGTTCACTTCCTGACATTTTGATTATATACGGACAACTTGTCACCTAACCATCCAGCGAATCATGGCCAAGTACAATTTTGTCTAGAATCAAAATCTATCCTGATTTGCTTTCCAATAATATTCCTGGATTTTTTTGAAAAATATATTTGCAACTGTTACTTGGAAACTGGTTTAATAGTGTGTTTCAATATTTCACAGCATGTCCTCGATAATGATCAGCTAACAAAAGTACAGTATGAAAGTTAATTCAAAGGATATTAATTGAACCACAGCACAACAGAGTTTGAAGCAGGCCTAAGCATATCCTGAAAAACTGGTATATGCTATCACACAGTCACATCTGGTTTGACTGTGATACTTTCTCAATAACTGTCCAAAATGTAATGTTCAGTTCAAACAGAAATACTCAATAGTGTAAAGGTACCAAACACAATGTACATTTCTGTAACTTATCCAAGGCCATCAAACTGAAATATGGGCTTCCTTTCTCTCTCCACAGATTGTCCCTGATATGAGTGCTTCTAGCAGGTTTTTTTTGTTTGTATCCAGTATAGTTTAACATTATCAGGCATGGTTATGATCCTGATAAAAAGCAATAACTTTTCAGAAACGTATGGAAGGACTGCACTACAAGATTTCAAGTTATTCGGACTTGTACTGTGATAAACAAATTAAAAGCAACCTAATATAAACACTATTCAGTAGGCAATGTATACTCTAAACTAATGAAAAGATCCCTTTTTTAACTTTTAAAACATGTAAAAATCCCCCTCATGATTATACATTTCCTTTCTTCCTGAAAAGTTCTGGGCTCCTGAAGATTTGCATTTTCCCTTACTCATTCTCACTCACCCAATCCCCTACACTTCTACTGTTGCATGGCCTCTGTGCTACCTAATCCTTCACTCAGAACAATTCACCATGTTTCCCCCAGCTGCACTGGTACTAACAGCTGTGCCACCTACATTCTTCTCACTCAATCCCTCCTTTGCCTTATTCCAGGAGAAAATGGTTCATAATTGGCCAAAAGAGCCAGGATGTCCAGTGGGCTGCCTGGTATTCACCTCCTATGAAAAGAGGATCTCTGCCCTTGCCAGTGAAGATCAAAACCAGTCCTGTGGAGATACCCAAACTTCCATGCCCTGGTAGCCAAGTAAGAAGCATTTACTTTACTCTAAGCTCTCTACTGCTGTGCGATTCTAACATTAATCCCCACTGTGAATGTGTTCTTAACATTCTAGAACTTCTAACTTTAGTTTGTGATGCATTCTCTCTTTTTGCCTCGAACAGGCACAAGTGGCATTTGCACAGCCTTTGCAGCTGAGGATAGGGCAGCATGGATGCCTCAGAGAATGCATCAGCAAGGCTGTTTCTTGCACGCTCTAGCACCCCTCAGTTTGATCAATTGCTAGATTAGAATTGGGAGCACCTGCTGGTGAACACATCACTGCCACGTCTCCACAGCTAATCGGGGAAGAAATACGACAGGTGGCTGGCAACCATTCTGCCGAGGATCAAGCACTTGCTCAGCCCCAGGATGGACAAGACTCCCTGGTGTTAGCAATTTGAGACTTCGAATGCACAGGTGCAGCAGGCAGGTTTGTCAAGGACTCTGGGCAACCTGACACAATAGACATACGAATGCAGCAATGCCCATTGGGACCTGTTGGCTCAGGCATGCACGCATCTGGCTGCCTTCATAGACAGGTTGATAGCTATCATCGAGAATCAGATCAAGCAGTCTCATACATTTCTGTACATGAGCGCTGTATATGAAACTTCAAATAACATTTCAAATAAACATACCAGATTTGGTAGTGGACTGCCCCCCTCTTCCCACAGAAGCCAGGGCACTGCAGTCCATGACAACTCCATCCCAGTTACCCTACTATGCTTTATTATGTCAACCATCACAATTGTAATTTCTTCTATATTCCCCAATTTACCTCTTGAAGCAGCAGCCCCTGGTAACACCCTCCTTGACGTTTAGTGGGCAGATTCCCAGGACCATGGCCCAGCCTTAAATGGACAGCCCTGAACAGTGAATGACCAGACACCTAACTGATCTCTGTTCAGCTATTCAATTGTGCTTTCACCACTCCCTAGGCTGGTTGCATTGGAACCATGGCCTGAACTGTAGAGGTATGTATCCCCTGACTGACCACTCAGGTGGTCAACTGACCACGTCCAACCTCATGGACGTATAGCAGAGGTGGGCCTTGACTTACTGTGCTGAGACCTCCTCAAGGACCTTGATTTGACTGAGGACTACTCCTCTTTGGGTTTAAGACTGAGCAATTTCCTTGAAGCACACGTACTGTTTGATACGTTTGCAGCTGGCACATGGTACAATTGAGAGTTTGACGTAGCACGGTGACAGCCAACAACATGTCATTCACCTAGACTGCTCACTGCTTGTGTCAAAAAGCAAGGAAAGACAGAATGTCATGAGCATTTAGACCCTGAAGGGGCAAATGACAAAAAGGCAAGGCAACGGTGCTGCGAGCTTCGAATTGGGTGTGAAAATGAGTGAGCACTAAGAAATTGAGGAAGTATCTCTGTGACGTACTCGTTAAATCCATGAGGTGGGTGCCCATACTTGAACACAAAGTGTCATTGAAGATGCGTTACAATGAGAGGTGCTGGTGTGCTCTAAAGTATAGCACTGAAGTGCAGAATTATATTCTAAGTGCATTGGAGATGTGCCACGATGACGTGGTGAGGCTGGTACATTTTGGATGCCAAGGTCTGTGCTCGTGGGGCATGTGCAATCACTGTTCATGAAGTATGTCTTGAGATATTGGTGACTGGTGTCCAAGATGGAGGTCTAGAGGAACAAGCAGCAAGATTAAATCACTAGGTCATATTTTCATGTTGGGAATTCTCATCGACTAGTTTCTACTTGGCAGGCGGGAAAATTGAAAACTAAATATTAATGAGATGAAATTAAGTAATAATAAGATGTTAATGCAAGGAAATGGGCCTCTTGCTGCTCATTAGTGAGACTTTGTCGCGCCATTAAACACCTATCCGTTAAAAATGGAGCAAAAGATTCTACAGTAAACCAGGAGGAAGTTCTCCTAAGACAACAAGGTGCAGGGCTGGATGAACACAGCAGGCCAAGCAGCATCACAGGAGCAGAAAGGCCGACGCTTCGGGCCTAGACCCTTCATCAGAAAAAGGAAGTTCTCCTAATTCATCTTTCAACCAACACCACAAACAAGGAACTGCTAATTAACTTAACTTTGCAACTATGTTCTGCATAATTTTGCTGCTGTATTTATCTACACTGACAGTGAAAGAATTTGCACTTATTGCAGACATTCACATCCTCAGAATGTCTGAAAGTACCTCATAGCTCATTCATTATTTGTGAAGTATAGTCTGTTTGATCATAGGAACTTACAACACAGAAGGAAGCCATTTGGCCTGTCCTTGAAAGAGCAGTCATTTTTAAACCCCGATGTTTTTTTTTTAATCCCATAACCCTTATTCATCCTCCAGTACGGTTATATTTATATTTATTTATGAATCAGCTTCCATCACCTACGGAGGTAGAGCATTCCAGATACTGAAAACTGAAAGAAAAATCCACACCTTCGCTCTTCTTACCCCAATAACTTTAAATCTATTACCTCTAATTGTTGAGTCATGAGAGTTTTGTCTCTATCAAAATATCTGATCATCCAGAAAACCTCGTTTAAATCACGTTGACAGTCTGTGTTCCAAGCAGAATAGTTGTATATTTTCAAACCTCTTCTGTTAAATGATGTCTGTAAAGTGTAGTGTCCAGATCTTGCAAAAATCTAATTACTGACTTGTAAAAATTCTAACATAATGTCTTTACTTTTTACAAGCTATTCCTTTAATTATTAATCCAAGTAACTCACGTGTAGTTTTTAAACCACCTTGTCACTTTAACAGCTACCTTTAAGGATTTCTGTACATTGACACTAAGATCTTGGTGTTTGTCTACAGTTCTGAAAATCATGTCATTAATATTATATTGTTCTTTTCATTCATGTTTTTCCTAAGTGTATTGTTATGATCCTAAATGATGTTAATACTGGACAAGTCAGACTCCAGAATAAAAATCTGGCTGAATGGATCCTTTTAAAAAACAGCTTTGCATTAACTTGGTGGTTGGTTAGCTCAGTTAACTGAATGGCAGGTTCGCAATACAGAGTAAAGCCAGCAGTACAGGTTCAATTCCTGTATCATCTGAAGTCACCATGAGGCTTCCCAACCTCACCTCCTGCCTGAGGTATGGTGACCTTCAGGTTAAGCTCACCATGAGACATTTCTCTCTAAGGATAGAGAGCAGCCCTCTGTGACTATGGCAACTTTACCTTAATTAGCTGGAACATAGTTGCAAAGATTCTATAACAACAGAAATTTATTATAAACAAGAAATTCTAAATACAGAACACAATGTCAAAGGTTTTAAAACACTTATCAAAAGAAAGTCTCATACCATTTCCCTTACAGGCTCAAATCTGAAAAAATTACATCTCTATATCAAATCTTTTGGTTCAACTTAAGTGATTCTCCCTTGATCTTACCTGTGAACTGTAAAGTCATTTTACATGCACACTCATGAAACTGAGAGCTTAAATTTTCTCAGGTTGTAATAACCTGCAGATTTCTAACCAAACTCCTGGTCTGGAAGTTGAACAAACTAAACTTTTATGCTGAGGTAACAGTGTTTTCCCTGAACTGTCCTGTACTATTCTGAAAGATAAACTCTATCTGCCTCTGACCCTAGTTAGGTTTCTGTCATGAAAGCTTTCAACCTCTGGGTTTCCTACGGTAAAATTAATCCACAATCACCCTGAACCAAAACAAAGCTAATAACCTTCAGTGTTTACCCATGCATCATAAACCACTAAAATAAAATAATTTTCCATTAACATTCCAGAGGGCCCTGTTTTCTGAAACAGACTGGATTAGGTCAGTATTCCAAAACGACTGCTTCACCAAGTTATCACTCATTTTTTTAAAAAACCCTTCCCAAAGAAACCCATTTATCTGCCACTATTTTAAACGTTAAACTCTATGTATCTGCACCTCTTATCACAACATCACTTTATACTTTTCTGCATTGAACTCCCTCTGCTAAAAATCCACTTATTTCACCATTTTGTCCGTCATGCTAATGTTTTCAACAATCCTTATGATTGACTTGTATTATCTGCAAACCTCATAATGCTGCTCCCTGCACTTGACAGTAAATGGATCCAATTGAGTAACAGGTTCAAAAGATGTTTAGGATACACCAATACAAGCCACCTCAGTCTTAAAAAAATACATCCACCACCCCTTTGCTTCTTGTCACTGATCCAATTCACTTCTATGCTTTCTGCTTAATTCCGTGGGTTTTGGGCTTCTATCTTTATCAAATGCCTTCCAAAATCCATATATACATCTGCTGCACAGCTATGATCATGCTGTGGCCACAGACGCTGGTTTGGTATTGGGTAATTGCAGCAAGTAACTTGCCCGTCTTTCCAAGTCTCTTCACCATCCAACAGACACGGGTCAGGAACACTTGCCTGGATGAGGGCAATTCCAACAGTTCTCAAGAAGTTCATATGCACCCAAAACAAAGCAGACTGCTGAACTGGCATCACATTTGGTATCATTCAATCCTTTCACATAAAATGCTTGACTAATACATTACTATAAGATGCATTTCAGAAACTTGCCAAGGCTTCTTCAACAGCACATTCTAAAGTCATAAACTCTACCACCTTCTCATGGGCAACAAAAGCGAGCTGTCACAGTGCCTCCCACATCCCAAGAACAACTTAAATAAAAACCTTCTCTATTTATTCAAAGAATTTAATCATGTTAATCAGGCAAGATTCCCCTTTTACAAATCCCAACTGGCTCTGATTAAATCATACCTTTACTAATAAAGGATTATTTTGTTCCTTATAATGGTTTCCAATAACATCCCCACCACCAGTGTTAGATTGACTTGCCATGGCCTGTATTTTCTGGATTGTCTTTCTCCTCTTTTTGGAACAGAGATATCCCATTAACAATCCTTGAGAAGTACTCCTTTTTTCGAAGAGGGCTGAGGAGCCTCTTTGTTATGTGAGCACATGCACCAATTTGTACCCTATGATCCCAACACATATATTTGAGGTAACAAGGTGTAGAGCTCTATGAACACAGCAGGCCAAGCAGCATCAGAGGAGCAGGAAAGCTGATGTTTCAGGCCTAGACCCTTCTTCAGAAAAGGGGGAGGGGAAGGGGGTTCTGAAATAAATAAGGAGAGAGGGGGAGGCGGATAAAAGATGGATAGAGGAGAAGATAGGTGGAGAGGAGACAGACAGGTCAAAGAGGCGGGGATGGAGCCAGTAAAGGTGAGTGTAGGTGGGGAGTTAGGGAGGGGATAGGTCAGTCCAGGGAGGATGGATAGGTCAAAGGGGCAGGATGAGGCTAGTAGATAGGAGATGGGGGTGGGGCTTGAGATGGGAGAAAGGACAGGTTAGGGAGGCGGGGACAAGCTGGGCTGGATTTGGGATGCGGTCAGGGGAGGGGAGATTTTGAAGCTTGTGAAGTCCACATTGATACCCCTGGGCTGCAGAGTTCCCAAGCGGAATATGAGGTGCTGTTCTTGCAACCTTCGGGTGGCATCGTTGTGGCACTGCAGGAGGCCCAGGATGGACATGTTGTCTGAGGAATGGGAGGGGGAGTTGAAATGGTTCGCGACTGGGAAGTGCAGTTGTTTAGTGCGAACTGAGCGTAGGTGTTGCGCAAAGCGATCCCCAAGCCTCCGCTTAGTTTCCCCGATGTAGAGGAGGCAACAACGGGAACAGCGGATACAGTATACCACATTAGCAGATGTGCAGGTGAACATCTGCTTGATGTGGAAAGTCTTCTTGGGGCCTGGGATGGGGGTGAGGTGTAGGGGCAGCTGTAGCACTTCCTGCGGTTGCAGGGAAAAGTGCCGGGTGTGGTGTGGCTGGAGGGGAGTGTGGAGCGGACAAGGGAGCCCCGGAGAGAGTGGTCCCTCCGGAAAGCAGATAAGGGTGGGGAGGGAAAATTGTCTTTGGTGGTGGGGTCGGATTGCAGATGGTGGAAGTGTCGGAGGATGATTCATTGGATCCGGAGGTTGGTGGGGTGGTACGTGAGGGCGAGGGGGATTCTGTTTTGATTGTTATTGTAGGGAGGGGGTGTGAGGGATGAGTTGCGGGAAATGCGGGAGACACAGTCGAGGGCATTCTCGATCACTGAGGTGGGGGGTGGGGAAGTTGTGATCCTTGAAAAACGAGGACATCTGAGATGTTTGGGAGTGGAATGCCTCATCCTGGGAGATGCGGCAGAGGCGAAGGAATTGGGAATAGGGGATGGCATTTTTGCAGGAAGGTGGGTGGGAGGAGGTGTATTCTAGGTAGCTGTGGGAGTCGGTGGGCTTGAAATGGATATCGGTTTCCAGGTGGTTGCCAGAGATGGAAACAGAGAGGTCCAGGAAGGAGAGAGAGGTATCAGAGATGGTCCAGGTGAACTTAAGGTTGGGGTGGAAGGTGTTGGTGAAGTGGATGAACTGTTCAAGCTCCTCGTGGGAGCATGGGGCGGCGCCGATACAGTCATCAATGTAACAGAGGAAGAGATGGGGTTTAGGGCCAGTGTAGCTACGGAAGAGGGATTGTTCCACGTAACCTGCACATCTGCTAATGTAGCATACTGTATCCGCTGTTCCCATCATGGCCTCCTCTACATCGGGGAAACTAAGCGGAGGCTTGGGGACCGCTTTGCGTAACACCTACGCTCGGTTCACACTAAACAACTGCACCTCCCAGTCGCGAACCATTTCAACTCCCCCTCCCATTCCTCAGACAACATGTCCATCCTGGGCCTCCTAGTGTCACAACGATGCCACCCGAAGGTTACAGGAACAGCACCTCACATTCTGCTTGGGAACCCTGCAGCCCAATGGTATCATTGTGGACTTCACAAGCTTCCAAATCTCCCCTCCCCCTACCGCATCCCAAAACCAGCCCAGCTTGTCCCCGACTCCCTAACCTGTCCTTCCTCCCACCTGTCCCCTCCCCCCCTCCTCAAGCCCCCCCCCCATCTCCTACCTACTAGCCTCATCCTGCCCCCTTGACCTGTCCGTCCTCCCTGGACTGACCTATCCCCTCCCTACACTCACCTTTACTGGCTCCATCCCCGCGTCTTTGACCTGTCTGTCTCCTCTCTGCCTATCTTCTCCTCTATCCATCTTCTATCCGCCTCCCCCTCTCTCCCTATTTATTTCAGAACCCCTTCCCCACCCCCATTTCAAAGAAGGGTCTAGGCCTGAAACATCAGCTTTCCTGCTCCTCTGATGCTGCTTGGCCTGCTGTGTTCATCCAGCTCTACACCTTATTATCTCAGATTCTCCAGCATCTGCAGTTCTAACTATCTCTGAAACATATATTTGGGGTTTTTGCTGTTGAAGAATAAACATTGATCACTACACTTGGGAAAACAACTATGCTTTTTTTCACCATGAGATATTTTAGCTCCAGCTGAAAGGTCTCACTCGAAAATTAACATTTCCAACAATGTGATGATCACTTAATAGTGCACTGAATTGTCAGTCTAGAAAATGAAAATGTGGCATTTAAAGTTGCAACTTCCTTACTTGCAGATCAGAGTGTTGTCATTCAGCCAAACAGCCACTTGTATGCCCAAAGTAATTCTTTGTACTTCTTTGGGATTTTTAGGGTAAATTTCTTTGGGCCATCAAAGCATTCCAAAGGAGAAAGCAGGGGCTATGGAGTTAATTTATGCCAGTGCAAAATACTGCTGCAGTTGGAAACCTGATACAGAAATACAAAATGCAGAAAATACTGAGCTTTAATCAGAATTTGTGAATTAGCTTCTAATTGCTCAGTAAAGTAGTGCCACAGACACATCTGTGTTTTAAACATCTTTAGTCCAAATACATGTAAACCATTTTCATCTTTATACAACATTACAAGGAATGCAATAAAAATTTAATAACCGTCGGTCTGTAAATACATGTCAAATGAACTATAGTGTATGGGAAAGGTAATGAGCATTGTATTGATTTAGGATTTCCTGGATATAAAAGGAACCTGGCAAGTAAATGTCTGTATTCCTAAAATTAAAAGATTTGCTTTTCCACTTTTCTTTCCTTTCAAACTGATGGATGCTTCAAATCCTGGGCAGTTTAAAATTGGCTCAGCGGCAGGAGGCACAGGGTGCTGATTGAAGGTTGTTCTTATAACTCAATGTCTCGTCCAGTGACATACCACAGGTTAGTTTGCTACTGGGTGCCTTGCTGTTTGTAGTATACATTAATGATTTAGACATGGATGCTGGTGATTTAATCAGTTTGCAGGTAACAAAAAAAAACATGGTGTTGTAAAGTGAGGACAAAAACTTCAGACTATGGGAAGATACGGACGGGTTCCTCAAATGGATAAAACAGTTAGAAACTGGGTTTAATCCCAAAAAGCATGTAGTATGTATTTTGGGAGGACGAGCAAGGCAAAGGAGTACATGATGAATAGTAGGGATGTGCATGTTCATAGATCCTTGAAGGCAACAATACAGATGGATAGGATAGTTAAGAAGGCATATGGGATTCTTGCCTTTATTGAGTGAGGTCGTGAATACAAGAACAAGGAGGTTTTGATGGAGCTGTGTCAGATGCAGGTTAGACCATAGCTGGAATAGCATCTATAGAATCATAGAGATGTATAGCACGGAAACAAACGTATCAGTTTAACTTGTCCATGCCAATCAGATATCCTAAATTAATCTAGTCCCATTTGTCAGCATTTGACCCATATCCCTCTAAACCCTTCCTATTCTTATATCCATCCAGATGCCTTTTAAATGTTATAATTGTACCAGCCTCCACCACTTCCTCTTACAGCTCATTCATTTTGCTTGGAGCGAAGAAGGCTGATGCAGGACCTGACTGAAGTATACAAATTATGAAGGGCATAGGTGGGGTCAATAGGAGTATATTTTCTCTCTTAATACAAGAATCACAAATTTAGGGTAAGGGCAGGAGCTTTAAAAGAGATCTAAGCAGAAGATTTTGTCACCCAGAGGGTAGTTGAGTATTTGGAACTCTGGCTGAAAGGCAGTGGCCAACATTTAATATGTATTTAGATGTACACTTGAAATGTCACAGCATACGAGGCTATGGACCAAGTGCTGAGAATTGGGACTAAAGTAGATAGGTGCCTGATGACCGACATCAATACAATGAGCCAAAGGGCGTCCTACTATGCTGTAAAACTCTATGACTCTATTTCCACATATAAATGATAATTGAAGCAAACTTTACCATTTTTTAACATCTAAACTGGGATGAAACTCACACAGAATCATTGAAGTGTTACAGCGTAGACGGAGACCATTCGATCCATTGTGCCTGCACCAGCTCATCAAACGGGCATCATTTTCTTAGTACCAGTCACCTATTTTTACCCCTCTCATACCCTTGGCACGTTATTTTTATCCAAGTATTCGTCCAAAACACTACAGGAAGAATTTCTGGCCCAACCCTGTCGTCAAACCAGAGGCTAAGTGTGTTTTGGACAGTTTGCTATGGGGTTATCTCGGATTAGGATTTAGTCCCACCATCCAGTAAATTTGCTGATTTGGTGGGGTGGTGGTGGTGGATGAGGATGAGACACTTACCTTGGCGGTGAGAGAGCACGGAGCTGGCTGTCAGGGTAAAAGCCTCCTCGGGCCCGGTCAGCCACAACAAGAGAACAAGAGCGAGGAAGGCGGCGCTGGCGCTCGGCACCCGAGCCCTCACTTGGGCCACCCCGAGGCCGGCCCGCAGCCAGTCGCCACAGCGCCCCATCCCAACCCCCAGCGGGTCGGTGAAGAAAATATCTGGATTATTGCCGCCGCAACATGATAATGATGATAATAATATCGGGGAGAGGAGGGGGGGTTCCTCCGAAGACCTTCTTACTTGGTGCCCGATCACCGGCCTTTCTCTTCGCTGGCTCTTTACCGGGGCGGAGACACCCACCACACCCCTGAGATACACCCTACAACAGGACTGAGCATCGCTGACTGGCGTCGAGCGGAGAGGGAGGGAGACTTGAAAGAGTGATGGGCGGTGTTGTCTTACTACAGCCACGCTATGGCGGATCTGATTATATTAAAACAAAACCTCCGTGCAAGGTGACGGATTATATGAAAGTGGAGACGGTGCGTTTTATTTCAGCCCGCTTTCAAACCGGTGAGGAAAGACATAATGTCCGCGCGCCCAACGGAACGGAGAAGAGAATCGAAAGAGAAGAGAAGCGGTGATACGAGGTACGCATGGTGATGGTGGCTGAGGCGAAATGGCCGCGTTTCCATCGCGACCGGCCCGGAACCATCAACAAGGCGCTACATTCCCTCCATTGTTCTACCCGAACGGTTTACCGCGTTACGCCGGACGCGCCAGTGCGCCGCCCTCTCTTTAAATAGCGGGACGTGGAAGCGGACATTTAAAACATAAAGCCTCAGCGAAAAGAGGCCAGCCCCGTTCTTTCGTAATCATCGTTTTTTTTTTAAATTTCGTTTTAACAATCCTATGTAAGGGAGAGGGGAAGAGGTGGTCGGCGGTGTCCATCTGTAATCCCTGCGTAACAATTTGAGAACTCGGGCGGGATCGTGGCGATTGGAGTCGAGGACCTTTTTTTTGAATTAAAACATTTCCGGCGCGAGTTGCGCAAGGCGCCAAATTAAGTGGTTGAGTCCGGCGAGGCTCCGCGCAGGCGCGTTTCGCAGGCAGTCAGAGGTCGGTGAAGATGGCGTCGACGGGTAAGAGGGAGTCTCTAACTGTTGGCATCGGATTTAAAGGCGCTCGGGTCGTATGCCCGGCTGCCCGCACCCAGCCCCGGACGATAATGGTTCTTTTCTGCTTTCGACCTCCCCACCCGTGTCAGTTTCTTTCTGAAAAGGATTGTTGGTTACCGGCGATTACATCGAGTTTTTTTTCCTCTTTCTTCTCCCCCCCCCCCCCCCCCCCCACTTAGGATACCATCTGGGAGGCTGTTTTTTTTAAGAAAAGATCGGAAGGGGGTTCGGGCGTCAGTTCCCGATATCGCGTGTCGGGAGTTTTTTTTTGTTGTTTGCGGGGGGAGGGTGAAGAAAAGAGAGGCCGGTCGATTGGCCGGCCTTGTGGCCGTTGGGGCCTCGGGATGTGTGTGTGTGTGTGTGAGAGAGAGAGAGCACCTCCCCCGCAGGAACGTAGCTGCGCCACAAAGCCGCGGGGGTCGACGTGTGAAAGCCGACGACGAGGCCGGGCCCGCTCCGCTCCGCCAGTGTCGACCGGCTGCCACTGCCGCCACACTCCCTCGCCCCTGGGAGACTCCGAGGTGGAGTTTTCACCGACGACGAGGCGGAAGTGTATCCCTTTCCTGGCAATCCGTTACCGTCGAGGCCTAGTCAGGGTGGGGGGGGGGGGGGGGGGGGGAAGGGAGAGGAGGGCGAGGGTCAGCCAGTACAACGCTTCGCAGCAAATACTTTCCGTAGGGATCCATCTCCCCAGTCCTCTATACGTATTTTCGAATCTGGTGTGATTAAATTGCAGTTTTTTTTAAAAACTGCACCATTTGGGATTTTGCAACTTTTCAAAAGTCGGTTCGATTTTTTTTTTTTTCTCCCCACTGAAATCGCGCAACACTTGCTACGAACCGATCGGCTCTTTATTTCGGCGTAGTTCGTTTTAAATTTTTTTTTAAGAATGTTTTTAACAACTGTGTTGGCACTGTGCCAAAATGGAGTCGCGCATACGATCTGAAATTCCTTTTTGTTTGACGATACTGTGGGGACCGCGTGTGACTTAGTTTAAATTGATTCTGTAATTTTTGGATGCAGGAAGGTTTAATATTTCCGTTCATATACGTTACCTTCTGGTAGCGTACCAAAGGTTAATCGTAAACTCTCTAATGATGTCTTAATAATTTTAGTGGGAACTCCACGTTTGCATGCTTCCGGATAAAGAACATGGGGTGACTTTCGTCGTCCTCTTCAATATCTTTTACTGGTATTGAAAATCGCTGGCCATTGTTTGATTTTTTTTTTTTTAATAAATTTAAAGTCTTGACTGTGGTATATTTTTACATTCATATCCGGAATTTGGTATAAAAAGTCAAGCTTGTACGTTCACTGCTGAATAAAGCCTACATAAGACAATTTAAACATTTAGTTCAGTAACGATCCTAAAATTACTTTCACCTCGCATCCTGAAATTGAGCCTTTTTTGATCCTTGCTATCGTTTGTTGAGACCTGCTATTTTAAACTTTTAAGGGTCAGTCTCCTGTGATCTGTGGCGTTGTCCATGAGCGTCTAGTGTTCATCAATAAACTGGGAAGGGCTGCAGTGGAGAAAGTGGAAGCCTTTATTATCGATAGTTATTCTACTTGGGACTTAACAGAACTGAGGGTTAGCTGTTCTTGTGGGAAAGGAAAAATAGACTTTAAGCTGTTACTGAAATTGGTTATTAAGTTTAAACTGACCTTTAAACTATTTTGGTTGTAATTATTCAATGAATGAAGGATTGACGGAATTAGACCTTTACTGGACCTGTGGATGGCAACTTCTCATCCTAGAAGTCAAAATTACAAAAACCTCAGTAAAAGATACAGCTGACCTCCTTTCTGGAGTGAGCCCAAAACTAAGTGAGATCTATTACTGTGGTTGGTTGGAAGCATGAATTTTCTGTGAAAAGCTGTCTATACTAATATTCCAACAGATGAAAGTTGAGGAAGGGGAAAGGAATCTGTAGGCTTAATAGTTGCATCTCATTAAAAATATATTCATTGGTAAAGGATATGGAGAGGATTTTGATACATGTGAGTTTCTATGCTTACGAGCTTTTGTGTGCCTTGGATGTGGGAGGAATCGCTAACAAGTACAAACATAGCATTTGAAATTACAGTTTTGGAAGTTAATTTGGGGCTTAAATTTAATCATAGCAATGTTGCAATATACATACACAATGGGCTTTTTATGCTGACTTTTTTTCTCTTGTAACATTCAAATGCACACGAATGTGCACACTATGGGTTTGATGTGAAAATGATATATAAAGGCTTCCCATACTCTGCAAATGTATAATTGAGCGATTTTGGTAATGAAAATTGATATATATGAGCAGTTTGTAGTTTTTGGCTTGACATTTCAAACTTAGCAAATGTAGGTTACATAAAATGGCTAAGGGAATCAGACAAGCAATGGTTGGATAAACAACTGAATAACAACATAACATAACTAGGGGCGGCACTGGTGCCTCACAGCACCAGGGACCCGGGTTCAATCCCACCCTCGGGCGACTGTCTGTATGGAGTTTGTACGTTCTCCCCGTGTCTGTGTAGGTTTCCTCCCACAGTCCAAAGATATGCAGGCTAGGTGGATTGGCCATACTAAATTGCCTGTAGTGTCCAGGGATGTGTAGATTAGGTGGGTTACAGCGGGATGGGTCTGGGTGGAATGCTCTGAGGTTCGGTGCGGACTTGTTGGGCCAAAGGGCCGGTTTCCACACTAGGGATTCTATGATCTATACTTTTGTAGCTTTGGTTTAGAGACCAATAGGATGGAAAACAAAGCTAAGGAAACCAGAATTTGTGAGATCTATGTTCATATTGGCCTTTTAAGCTTAACCTCTTGACATGGTTATTCACAATTATAACTGTTCCCATGATATCATCTCTGGCCCCAAGTGCAGCTTTGTCTGGTGTGTTGGCAGCTGTATTCAGTCATTCTGGCACCATTTTTGTTGAGATTATGTTGCACTGACTCCAAAAGTATGCCAAAACCCACATAGATGGTGTTACTTCAAAAGCTTTGAGGTGTTTTGGTTTCCTTACCCAAATAACCGTTTCTTTCTTGAAGGGTGAGAAAAAAAATTGCTAAGAATTACAATTGTTCCTGTGCTCTGTCATTGTCTAGAAGTGGAGTAAGGGATCCCAACCATGTTAAGATAGTTAATAGTATGTTGGTGAATCTTGGTTTTTTTTTTAGTGAATTGGAAGTAATATTTCATATGGATGTCGTGCAAACATTTTACTAGATTTTTATCATTTCTATTTTGTAACATGAGAAACCTACTTCCAGCAACTTAATATATTTAGTTGAGGAAATAAATCCTTTCTTTTTATAGATTATAGTACCTACACTCAAGCTGCAGCTCAACAAGGGTAAGTGTGATAAAATTATCATTTGTACAATGTAGGTATACATTTCTACTAAGTAAATTTTAAGGGAATTGTATTTATTTCAGACACTTGCAACCTGCATAATTTAGTGTGCCAATATATTTTCCCATTAACAAAGTTCATAACTCATTTCCACAAATGAATGTAAACCAAAACACTAATGAAATTGCTCAAAATGCTCCTCATGTTACTGCGGTACAAAAATGTCATGCAGTGATATCTGTGTCCTGGTTGAAATTTTCATAAACTGATTTCCATAATGCCATCAGTAGACAGCCATGTTGTCAGCTGACTGAAGCAGGCCACAGTAAGTGTCGGTACACACACTGACTTCACAGTGCTGCTAGGACTTTGGCTGGACCTGTTTTCCCCAACTGGTTGAAGCTCCTTGCCTATGTTCCAGACTATATGTAGACCACTGCCAGGCTTCACTACTAATTCTAAATCTGACTGTCACTCTGGCTGTGCTAGATGTGACTTCAGGCCGAGTTCAGGATTGCACAAAACTTTTGGCACCACCGTTTTTGAGACTGGCTGTTGCTATCAGTCCCTTCAAAATGATGTCTAGTATCTCTTGTGCATACGCACACTTTGCGCCATCTAGAGGTGGTGCTTGCAGTCTTTCATAAAAGCTTAGTTCTTGGGGATGGGAGTGCTTTGGAGAAGAGGTGTTGTGCTATCTGCTGTGACAATTTTGCATCCCTACATGTACTTTCTTGGAGTTCAGTTGCTGGCAGTGATTGAAACAATTTAGTGCCATTTAAGATTTTTGCTTCATGAGTGCTTGGAGAGGCTTCATAGACAATAGAATGTATAGTTTAACATTTTTGAAAAGTACTTTTCCATACTGTGCTTTCTGTACCTGAAAGCTGTCAATTTCCTTCAAAATTCTGTAGAAAATACAAGATATAGCCTTTCGGATGATTTTACTGCATGTAAATACCAATTTAAATAAATGGCATTTGTCTGGTGAGGGAATAACAACATTTGGAAAATAAACCTGGAACGAGTGACATTTTTCAAATGGAAAACCGACATGTCTCCCTCTTGCACCCGGCCCTTTTTTAACAATTCTATTTGGGTTTGGGTCTGAAAGTGTTTCCTGGTTTCCAATGTTTCTCCTAATTGACAGCTGCTTCGGGGTTAAGCTGAATGCTGTCTGATGACTGTAGAAGAAATTGCACCAGATAAAGCCTGATCTGATCCTTCACTACCATGACAGATACGTTTCCTAGCAGATGTTGCACTTTCTGTAGTTGAATTCTTGCCTTCCATTTTCTAGCCATTGGGTGCAAAAACCAATTTTTGATTGATACCAACTATCTTTCAAAAATTTGAATGTGGGGCCATATGGCCCATACAGCTTTGTATGTAGAAGACCAGCAGTGACATTTCAACAGAAATTAAGATCCTGGAAATGCATTGAGTAGACATCCTGCATGTGAGCCTTTGCTCCAAGATTCAATTGCTTTAGTATTCGATACTTGGATCTTTTTATTAGAATGGGTTGGGTGTTTTTTTGACCTGATAGCTTGTTAGGGGAATTTGAGTGAATATGGCACCACTGAGTAATTGTGTTTTAAACCAAATAAAAGCCTTTGGCTGTTGAAAACTGATTTTATTTAGCAAATGAATTGCAGGTGCTGTAAATCAGAAATCTGTTAAGGTTTTGAGTTGTGACCCTTCCTTAGTAGGGTCTGGGGAAGGGTCACTCGACCTGAAACATTAACTCTTGATTTCTCTGCGCAGATGCTGCCAGACCTTTTGAGCTGTTCCAGCAATTTGCTTTTGTTACTGATTTTATTTAACTTGGTTGTTAATTAAATATACTTGGATCAGGGTACAAATCAGCTAAGATCTAAGTGACTGGTAGGCATTGCAGGCTGGATAGCCAATTCTAGTTCATTGCTTCCTAATCCTTTTGTGTTGAATTCCAAGGGTAATTCTAAATTAAATCAGGATTTGTGGTTATTTGTACCATGTTAAACGTTTGTGCAGATTTCCACTCTCCCTTTTTTATAAAACAGGTATGGAAGCTATGCAGCACAGCCTGCTCAAGCATATGGACAGACGACCCAAGTAAGACTTCTAAAAAAGCTACTTTTCAATTTTATGAATGTAGTAGCAGCAAATTGATTACTTGTGCCAAGTTCATTGTCTACTGTTGGCCTAACTTGAAGTTGTTTCTTTAAATGCTTGCAACTAGGCATACGCGCAGCCGAGTTATGGAACCTATACCCAACCCACTGATACAACATACACTCAAGCGCAAACAACTGCAGCTTATGGACAGACAGCATATGCTACTGCATATGGGCAGCCTCAAACTGGTAAGAGTTTAATCTGTTTATTATACAGTTTTAGTTGTTTATGAACTTTATTTACTTTTGTCTGTGCTTCCTTAGATTGGAGGGATATTTATTATATTCTGAACCTTGTTTTTTTTTCCACTGCTATCTGTTGTGCTTTCTTGGGTAGAAGGGACAAGTGCAGGTTAGAGTGACTGGTCATTGTTGCATGATTTGTGCTATGTTTTGTCACATCATTGCTTTACATCAAACAATTTAAACTTTATTGTAAACTCCCATTTTTGGCATGCATGTTCAGTGTTGTTGACTTTAATGTTGCATAATATTACAAGAGGAAATAAATTGCACAACACTAGTGGTTTATAATTCACTTAGAATTGCACTGATCAGCAATAGGGCTTACAGTCGCTGTCCTACAGTTCTCTATTTGAACATATTCAAACTTGAAAATTTATCATCTATAGTTAGCCCATTGGGCTTCTCCCTACATAAAACAGGCAAACTGTCAGGCCTGACATGCTGTCCAATTTACCATTTGACTTTTGGTTACTGTTTCTGCTCAGTTATGTTTACTTTCTGCATTGCAACATTGTTTAATGAGTTATTAAAGTAATGCAACCCTCCAATATTGAATATGCAGAATATTCACTGGTCATTAGATGGGTAAAATACCCCAATCAGAGAGGGTTATACATTATTTCATCATTTGAACAGTTCTAATTCACCTCGGTTGGCTTTTAAGGGAGGTCAGGAAGAGTAGAAGATAGATGGGTGTCTGGGGTGAAACTTTTTTAAACACTGTGTACCCATTTCTACTATATTGCTTTCTTCCACTTCTCAATTTCTGAATAAATTTAAGTTTCCTCATCAGTTAGAATTTATGACCCATGGTGTCTGAAAATTCGTGTTGGTTATGCAAATAGCATTTTTGTTTAGCATAAATCTGTCTTGGCTTATTCAGTATTCTTGGGGATAGACCTGAATTGACTAACTTTTGTTTCCAGTTTCCCCCTCTGTAATAATCTGAAGTATGCATGTGATGTTGGGGAGTGCTTCCCTTGCTGGCAGTCTGTAACTATCAATCAAATGTGATGTATTGGATAAGAAAAAATTGGGGAGTGATCCTGAAATGCTGCCAGCAACTGGGGAAACAACAGCTTTGGAAGATCCAGTTTCAAGCTTAAAATTCAGCACCCCACCAAACTACATGTTCCTGACCCCAGGTTCATGTGCATGTCCTTTTGCTGCTCTGTTTTCATTATCCTTTTAAGATCACTTTTCCTCAGTGCTTTCAGAAATGTTTTGTAATTGCTCCTTGACTTGAATTATGTCCTTCCTCAGGCTGTAGAAACATTTGGAACATTTTACTATATTGCAGGCACAATATAAATGCAAAAATTTCTATTTTTAGATTAGAGGGAAAAGGTTTCGCCTGCATATTGACTGGTGTAGCAATGAGAAATTAGTACTGTATATACTTGTATCGGCTTTATTTAACACCATTGTAAAATAAATAGTATTGACCTGCCCAAAATGAAGTGACGTGAGATTTTGTTCATTAGACTTTTGCATATTGTTTAAAACTTCAGGGAGGAAAATTGTTTCACTGTTTATTCTTTTGAATAGGTTATAGTGCGCCAATTGCACCCCAGGCTTATAGCCAACCTGTGCAGGCTTACAGCACAACTGGATATGAGAGTGCTGCCACTCCTCAAGCTACGTATGGGCAACAACCAACCTATGGTCAGCAGCCTACTTATGCTGCATATGGGCAGCACACAGCTACGACTGTTGCACCTACCAGGTATGTATCTTCCTTTGCACTAATGGAAAGGGGCGGGAAGTGGTTAAAAAATTTCAGCACATCAGAAAAAGATGCTATACAACTGGTGGCTATAATTGGAGCTGCAACAATTTAAACTCTATTTCTATGCCTATATCTAGCGCATAATTGCAGTTCAGTCTGTCTGCTGGCCAAAACAAGTATTCCAGTTTAATCCTAGGTACCACTTTCTTTTGGTTTGTAAACCTATAGGTTGTAAGCACTTCCAAGTGTGCATCAAACAAGTTGTAAATATAATGAGGTTTCTAACGTCCTTTCAGATCAACTCATTTGGAAATCATCAACCTCCAAGTTTTGTCTCTGCTCCCAATGAATTCTTTGCCCTAATCTATGCCCCTTGGTATTGACATATCTACTAAGGGAAGTAAGTCCCTCCTATCCACTCGTAATCCCTTTTCAAGTTTGCACATTTGAATTAAATCACCCTTCAGCCTCATCTGTTTTTTTTTTCAAAAGTCAATGTTTCTGGTCTATCCGATCTTTCCTTGTCGGTTTTCAAAACAAATATATATTTCCATCCCGGTGACATACTAGAAATTCTGTGTCCTTCCACTCCTGCAGTGGCCAAGAGTGTATGCAGTGCCCTAGCTGTGTGCTCACTGTCAATCTTGACCTACCTTCAGGAGTCTGTGAATGCAGAAGCTTCTGTTCTTTCACACATTTTGTCCCTCTCTCTTTATTTCCCCTTAATTCATTCATGATGTAGGTATTGGATAGGCCAGCATTTATTTTCCTAGGGCAGGTGATGGTGAGCTGCTGCCTTGACCACTACAGTCCTTGAGCTGCAGGGAAAATCAGCTCCTGGAAGGGAGCTGCAGGATTTTGATTCAATGATAGTAAAGGAATGGTCAAGTAGTTCCATTTCAGGGTGGTATGGTGCTTGGAAGGGGACTTGCAGGTGCTGTTAAAGGTCCCTTGTCAAGTGTGTCTTATGATAGTATCAGTGCATATTTGTCTGGTCACTGGTAACATCAGGGATGTTGATAGTGAGGGATTCTGCAATTATAATACAATTGAATGTCAAGGGGCATGGTTGGATTCTCTTTGTTCATTGCCTGGCATATGTGGCATGAATGTTACTTGCCTTTTAGCCCAAGCCTAGGTGTTGTCCAGTAATTTTAACTGGGAAGTTGCAAATGGTTTTGAACATTTCTCCAATGACTGCGTAACCATCCTCATACCTTCTGGAGGGAGCGTCATTTGAAGGAGCTAAACATAGTTGAGTCTAGAACAGTACCTGGAGAAACGTGCTGGATCTGAAGACTGACCTCCAGTCGTAACCATCTATTGTGCTAGGTATGACACTACCCAGCTAAGGGTTTTTCCTCCTGATTTCCATTGACTCCAGGTTTTCTTGGGCTCCTGATGCATACTTAGTCAAATGTTGCCTTGAGGTTGAGGATAGTCATCCCTACTCCCTCTGGAGTTCAGTGCTCTCTGGTTTGGACCAAGGCTGTACTGAGGTCAGAAGCTGAGTGGCCCTGACCAAACCTAAACTGAGCATCATTAAGCAGGTTATGTCTTTGCAAGTACTACTTGTTGATGACTCTGCATCATTTTACTGATCAAAAGTAGAGTAGGGTATGATTTGGCCTGGTTAGATTTGTCCTGTTTATGTGGGCAAAAAAGTGGGAAATTATCCAATTTGTTAGCTAAGTATCAGTATCTTACTCGTACAGTAACATCTTGGTTAGGGGAGCAGCTAATACTAGAGCAAAAATCTTCATACTTTTGTCTGAATGTCAAGACTTGTAGCTCCTTGCAGTGTCCACAGCCTTTTCTTGACATCACCCTGGAATAAATCAAGTTATCAGAAGACTTGAATCTGTAATGATGGGACCCTCCAGGAGGCCAAGAAGGACTGTATATTTTGTACTCTGACCAAAGAATTGATGTAAATTTTGCAGTTCGTCTTTTGAACAAGTGCTTACTGTGTTCCCCATTGTTCAGATTCAGGTCATCGTGAACCCACTGCTGCTTGCTGTGTTGTTTTAATTGTCTACCACCATCCACACCTGGCTAGAGTGCTAAACCTATTTGATCTGTTGATGATGAGATTGCTTGGTGTCTTCTGTTGTCTGCTGCTCCTGCTGTCTAGCGTGCAGGTAGTTCTATCTTGTCGCTTCTCGGGGTTGTTATCTAATTTTTAGGGTATACCTGGTATTGGTCCTGGAATGCCCTCTAACCATTCATCAAACAAAGGGTGATCCCTGGTTTGATGATGAAACAGGGATATTCCAGACCCTGAAGTTATTGATTATGGTGGAATATAATTCTGATGGAATTAGCCATGGTTGTCTTGTTTTAAGTTGCTTACGTGTGTTTGAAGTCTCAAGTGCAGTGGTAGTGCCACAATGGTGTAGGGTCTCCTGTGTGGAAGGTGGGTCTTTGTCTTCGGTCCTGATAATGTGATTTGACAGATCTACAACAGATGGATTGTTGAGGATGCAGTGAAGTCACTTTTCTTCCCTGACTGCTGCTGGTGAAATCTAGCAGCTTTTTTTTTAAAAAGAATTCTGCATCTTGGTCAGTAGTGATGCAACTGTGACACTCGGTGATGGACATCGCAGTCTTCCACCCAGAATACTTCGAGTTCTCTTTGTCACCCAATGCATCTCTAAGTGTTCTTCAGCATGAAAAAATATTGATTCATCATATCATGCAGTGTGCTGACAGTAGGTAATCGGTAGGCTTCCTTGCACATGTTGAACCTTATGCCACAAGTCTTCACTGAACCCAATGTTGAGGGTTACCAGGGCAGTTCCCTTCCTGACTGAATACCAATTTGCCACCACCTATGGTGGGTTTTGCTGGTGGGACAGGCTATACCTAAAGGTGATGTCCAGGGTAGTTTTCAGGTGTGGTTCAGTGAGTGACTGTCAAGCTGTTGCTCTGGGACAGCTCTTCCAGTTTTGGTGCTAGCCGCCAATTGTTAGTAAGGAGGAGTTTGCAGAATGAGCAGGGGTGGCTTCGCCATTGTTTCTGGTAACTGAAATACTGGAGTGTGATCCGCCTGATTTTGTTCCTTTCTTGAAACCTCCCAATCATTTTATACAACTGAAGCTTGCAAGGTCATTTGAGGACAGTTAAAAGCCAACCACATTATGATAGATCTGGAGTCACATAAGGCACAACCAGGTCAAGATTTCAACCCATGAAGGGCATTCATGAGCCTGATGGGCATCAAAATCATCAGTGGCTACAGGGTTACCATTTCAACATTCCTTTTTGGAAAGGGGATGTTTATTGGTCCTAGTCCAGTTAAGGTCTGAACAGTTCAGCTTCCGGAGCCTGGTTCTGAAAGTCTTTCCTGCTGAACCATTCTCCAGCATTTACCTGTGCCACCTATGTATGAATTACTGGCTTGTGGCACCAGGAGCAATTGGAATTTTGGTGCTTTCCTACTTCGCTAAAATGTGCTTGCATTACCTGATCACAATTCCCCTCATAAATGGTGCTAAAATGTACCACTGTTTCTAGTATTCATCACTTCTCCTTCAATATTTAACAGCTGCTTGGAGATCTTGACTCTGGCAACAAGGAGCTATCAGATTATCTCAGCAGCCACCAACACACTTGATCCTTTTGGTATTGAATTCACTTCTAGAATTCTGGTAGCTAGGTGCGGAAAGAATGAAATTAAATCCAATCTTCATTCAAACATTTTAAGCTATTATTTACAAATGATGTGTATTTAAATATAGTGCACCTCTGATCAGCAAGTAGACTTTCAGCCTCTTTGATTAGCACAAGTGAGTCTGTAATTAATGTCTCCCTACCTGAATGCAATTAATCCTTGACTATATTTATATAAAAAATGATGACGTACTTTCCTGACCACCCTTCGTTCCAGCTGTGCTCCCCATAGTCAATATCCCTTGTTGTCTATGTCCTTGGGTGTGATATTAACGTGTCTTGCATTTAGTTTTTCGTTGTAATTGCTAGTTTAATAACTAGGTTTTGAGTTTTAGCAAAGTTTTAGCAAAGATTTGTAGCTTGGGTTGTGGTTGAGGTTGTTAACTTGCTCGCTGAGCTGGCTTTTTTTTTCATTCAGCTGTTTCGTCATCGAGCTAAGCAACGTCATCACGGAGGCCTTCGATGAAGCGATGTTGTTCTACTCCGCTCGGAATTATGGTGAGTAGTGTCATTTCTGGGGGTTTTGTTCTGTATAGGTTTGTATCTGGGGTCCAAACCTGTTTGTTGATTGCTTTATGGGTTGAGAACCATGCCTCTAGGAGTTCCCATGTGTGTCTGTGTTTGGCCTGGGTTGCTATGGTTGCGTTGTCCCAGTTAAACCAATGGCCTTAATTGTCCAAATACATGAACATCAGCTAGCAACAAAACAACACTGCCAACTTTCCTTAATATCAGTACACTCGCACAATGAAGGTTTAACTAGGACAACGTAACCATAGTAGCCCAAGCCAAACATAGACATGCACAGGAATTCCTAGAGGCATGGTTCTCTACCCATAAAGCAATCAACAAACATAGAATTGTGCCCCATATCCAAACCCATACAGAACAAAACCAGAAATGACACTACTCACCATAACGGACTGGACAGTATAAATTCCGAGCGGAGAAGAACAACATTGCTTCATCGGAGACTTCATCGGAGGCCTCACTGATGTCACCTAGCATGGTGACAAAACGTCTGAATGAGAACAAGCCAGCTTGGCCAGCAAGTCCACAATCACAGCTAGGTTTGATATTGTACCTGTGGTTTTTTTAAGGTGTAAGTGTGCACTGTAGTTTTGAGTGCTGAAACTCATCATCTGCAAATCTGCAGCATAGAATTTGTCTGTGTGGCTTAAAACGTGCAACCTTCTATCAAAAATAGTTTCTCTTGTCTTTAATTCTTGGGAGCACAAAATTTGGTGAGCACTTGCATCTTTAGAGCTTCACCAAATGACTGATCTATATCAATTTGATCTTGTTGCTGGAGTTCTATTCACCTCTGCTGCACGCACTCCCTCCCTCCTCCCTCCTCCCCTTCCCACCCCCAAACGCAGTCCCCCTGAAGAAACCCACTCTACAGGGGTATACAAGTGTTGAAATTTTCTGGAAATTTGAAAAAGTGAGTTCAAGCCAAATGTATGCTTCATCAAGAATCAGTTTTTTTTTGACCAATCATTTTAACATCACCTAATGGAACAATGTTTTCAGACTAACTTACAAATGTATGCTGTGCATGGAATCTTTCACTTTATCTTTTATTTCTAAGTAGAGGAATCCTGTGTAAATGTCTTTTCAGAGCACAAGATACGACAAAACAAGATGACTACAGCCAACCAAGTACTGGATATGCCCAGTCCAGTTTGGGATACAGCCAAACAAATTATGGCTATCCTCAAATGAGTGTGCATGGTGGTTACCCTCTTCAACCTCCCAGTGCTCCTCCATCTTTTCCTCCTACAAGGTAAATCTTTTTGATTGTCATATTTTAAGGGATTTTTTTTTTCCAAGCATTGCAAATTGACTCAGGTTCTCTAGAAGTCTTCAGCTTCTTTCAAGTTTCAGAGCTCCTTGGTATATGCCAGCTGTAAGCCTCTCCAGTGAGGAGCGAGTGGTTCAGCTGGACTTGGTTTTTCACTAGTTTAGTGTTGTGTCTGTCTCTCTCTTTCCCCCATCCCCACCCCCTCTGTCTCTCGCCCCCAGTTGTCCTATATTTCAACCAGGGCTACACAGACATGGTGTGGGGAGGATGATTTCCTTGGTAGGGGCATCTACAAACGGGGATCACTATCGGGTTACAGGGTAGGCTACTTAGATGAGGAAAAGTTTCTTCACTCAGTAGTGAACCTGTGGGACCAGAGCAGACTTGAAGAGCTGAATGGTTTACTTCGTACTCTTAGGTTACAGTAGCACAGATAGGAACAGAAACCTTTTTTCAGTGGGGGCATGTTATGCAGGGAGTCAGCAAGCAGATTTGTACAGGAGATGTTACTTCTCCAAAAGACTATGCTGTGAAATATTCCAAGGCTGCTGGCCTCATCTAATCCAACTGAGATCTGCTGTTTCGCTTGTTAGGTAACCTTGGGGAGCTAGGATACAAATCATTTTGACAACTTGTCAGTTGCACAAAGAGTACTGTACTTCTCTGCTCTGTTCTGATAAGTTGTATTTGTAGCACAAGGAATGTTACTTGACCCATTCACTTTGTACCAGTTCTTTATCGGACCTGTAGTGATTAACTTTGTGTTCTCACTTTTACCCATATTCCTGCCTATCATTGAAGGTTTCCGTAGAATGTGATTCCACATCTGAGAAGCATTCCAGATTTAAGCAGTTCTGTAATGAAATCTCCTGTTCCCCTCCTGATGATTTATTTTAAATTTGATCTCCAGATTTTGATCCATTTACTAAGCATTTTTTTATGTAGTTACAGTAGCACCACTCAACCAACTAGCTACGATCAGAGTACCTACAGCCAACAGGCAAGTTATGGACAACAGGGGAGCAGCTATGCACCACCACCACCACCTACTGGAAGCTACACCCAGCAGCAACCACCTTCTGGATTTGGTCAGCAATCTAGCTATGGGCAGCAGACTGATTATAGCCAACAAAGCCAGTACAGTAAGTGGAAGTGTTTTGTTTCTAGCAGTTTCATGGTGGTGGTAATATTGCCACCTCCAGCTTCAATGTTTTATAATGCCATTTGTCTATTTTCAAGTCAGCAGGAAAGGAAGCAAGTACAAGACAGGCTGTCAATCACTAAATTTAGAAGGGGTGCCTCCTGTTGAAGAAATGGGTTAATCATGTTTTCTCACTTGTGCTTGAAATGCTCATGGATGTTCTGGTTATTTTGTTATAATCAAGCTCTCTTCTGGCAGAATTTTTACTGTTATTATATGTTACAAAATAAAAGTACATTCCCAATAAATATCTTGCAATAAAGCAAGCAGTTGTCAATTGTCTCCATGAGCTAATTACTGTTAAATGTTCCGTAGGTACTTATAGGCAGGAGCAGCCATCCACTAATAGCATGAGTGGGTATGGACAAGACCAGAGTAGCTATGGAGCACCAACCAGTAGCTCTGACAACCGGAGCAGAAGTCGTGGGAGCTATGATCAAGGAAATAGAGGAAGTAGCTACAGTAGAGGCGGCCGGAGTGGACGAGGCGCAATGGGGTAAGATGACCTCTTCCTTTTAGAGAGGTTTTAATACAAGAAGTCACCCCAAAGTAACAGTTACCTATACTGGGCTGAAAGTGTTGAACTTTTCTGAAGTATTTGACAGTGTCCTTCAGGTAGAACTGGCAAAGTTCCAATTATTTTGCAGTCATTGAGAGCTAGATGCCCCAGTTCTGAAACTTATTTTTTAATTGAAAAGTAAATATCTGTACGTTTAAAAAAAATAGTGGCCCACTTTTTAAATTTTATTCAAATATTTAAAAAGTAAAATGATGGCAGTTTTCAGCCCTGGTTCTAATTTTTCAAAGGCAATGTCCAATCTCTGTGGAATAATTTGCCAGTGTGCTTATTTTAAATGCCACTCAAGTAGAACATAAATGTTCAGACAGAATTATAGATATATTCTTAATTTTGTTTTGTGACTGCTTTTTAAATACTTTCTAAAATCAGCAGATTAAGGGAATTTGCTGTCGGGAACTGGGTAAATCTTCAAAGCGCCAAATCCAAATTACTTTTTTCAACGAATTACCTGTTGATAATTTAAATTATTCACATTTTATTTAATCAAAATGCCACAACAGCTAACTCCACATAATTCAGACATTGCCTTTCTGGGTGAAACCTTTTAATCCTGAAACGCTCGCTTTGAGTGTTTAAAGTTATTCCAGTTTTTTAGAAGAATACGATTACCTTAAGGTGGATGAAAACTTGGGTGATTTTATTACACATTGAAATTTGGTGTTTTTCAAACGTAACTACCCTTAATCGAGTTCCTGTTTTGAAAGTTGGGAAAAGGCTTGGTTCCTTCCACCTGAGCATTTTACTTAATTGAGGAATGTGAATTAATTTTTTAAAAAATGACAAAATTGTGGGGTACAAGTATTACAAACTTGCTAAATTGGTGGTTTTGTTTGGAGCCTGGGTTTCATTTATAGTGTTTAAAATGCATTTACTTGCTGTGTGCCAATATAGGCTTTGCGTTATGCATATGCCGTTATTATTTACTTCAAAATATATGCAGCAATTTCTAAAAGTTGGATGACTTGTGGCTAATTTTGTTTGTCTCACTAGCAACCTCCCAATGTAGAAATAAGCTGGTTGCTGTGCTTCTATACAGGAGGATATGATAAAGGTTTCACTTCAACATTTGGAAGTTAACTTTACTTTAAGTTAATAGGGTTTCCATTTGCCAGGAAGTTAATGTAGTTTGTTTTTAAATGTGTAATGATGTGCTAAATAACGTAAATGAATCACTTTAGCCCTAAATCATCCTCTATACTTTTGCCTAAGAAAATATGGGCAATGGAAACCCTATAGTCTTTGCATTTTTACAAAAACTCAGTTGTATTTGTATATTAATCAACAAGGGAGCTGAAAGCATTATCGGGATATTCCTTGCAGTAATAGGCAGGGTCAGTGGAAAATAAGAGTTCTTTTTACAGGTTTTTTTCCTTAAAATTTGGACTTGCCAGTAAGGGGTTTGTACTAAAATTAATGTTTTGAAAATGTGCCTGAATTAGAGGCAGAGCACTGAGCAACCTCCTCATGGGCTTTTTTAAATTAAATGCCTAAAATGGTTGCCTATCAACTGAATTGCTGTGACCAAACTTCTTTCACCCTAAATGTCATTCCTTGTCCAGGATTGGTGTTGGAATTGTCTAGATTTTACTCCCCTGATGGTTTGAATGTGTGCCCTGTAAAACATGGTATTGAGCCATACAGTCTTAATCATTGGCTAATTTGGTATAAAGCAATGCTAAAAATGTTGCAACTAGCCTTGATTTACTAGGGCTCAGGGAATATTGGCCAATACTTTTACTCCCGTTTAATTACTGTCCCTTCTGGGATGGTGGTCTTTAAGTATGAGAATTGGATAACGCATGAATAGTTTTCAAACATTACTGTCGAACTTTTAAGAATGACCACTTGGTTGCTGCATCAGAAAGCTACTGGTACCAATGGAACATTATCCTGCAATATGCCTATCCTTCAGAAAGGGAAGTGACCAGAGGGCAAAGGTTGTGCATGTTTCTGCTTTTACTGACAGATTCTGTAAATTTTTCTTGGACACTGAGATTCAAGTTCCACATAATGCACATCTATGGGTATGCATACTCTAATTCCACTGACCCTGGCAACTGGATGTTACTTATGTTATAACATACTAGTGACCACTTAAGAGGTGTTCGAGTGACTCTTGGCATCCTTGTAGATGCAGTTTTGGCACTTGAGTGGATTGGGCAACAACTTCAAATCTGTTAAACTCGTGCTGCCACACACACATTTGTATCCCAATTTTACTGCTAAAGTGACAATAACAAAATTAGGAATCCACAAAGTTGCCAATCCAGCATTATTTTAAAATATGAAGGTAAGTATTCTGTTTCTCCAGAAGTACAAGAACAAATTTACTGCACTGCCTTAAATCTGAAATTTTCTGTAATCCCACATTTCTGCGTTACAATGACAACGCATAAATGGCTGTGTCTTGGTGGTATCCTTCCAAATAAGGGAAGTTTTTGGTATAATATATTTCAGTAACCACTGGTTCTATTAAAGACAAAATTCAAATGCTCATCTGATGGGCATGTGGAAAACAGCTTAGTTTCCCACATTGGTAACATTTATTAATGACTAAATGCCCTGCAAGTATCTAAAGGATACCTATGAAATGTTGGTGACTGTATTGATATTTAAATGCAAATGTGACTTATTGGGCTATATTTAAAGACCACTTGCGGGTAAATGTATACATGGTGAGTGGCTGAGCTGCACACAACATTCTAACCCAAAACTCTTATCAGTGTTTGGTGTTGAGTTAACTGGTTTCAGGTAGTGAAGCAATGGGGCACTAATACTTGCCTCCATCTCCTTGGGCTAGGGAGGAGAATTGGCCAGAGATTCATGCTCTCTAAGATTTAGGAGCACAATGTCACTTGTGGAGCAGAACCAGCTATGCTGTGCTGCCCTTCTGTGGTTGTGCAGCTTGTCAGCTTTTGCTCTTTTTTAAATCACCACAATTGATTACTTCAGTGAGGTAATATGGTTTCCAGCACCTGTGGGTTTGTCTCCCAACGTGAGCCTCTGGCTTTTAAAATATAATGTTGAACAGGAAAGAAATGAATTATTGATTCATAAATCATGTATATTACTTGAGCAGGTTTGTTGCTCTGAAAAATGAGTATAGCTAGAGTAAAATGTGTGGTGGTGCAAATGACGGATTTGTGAAATTTTCTTTCAACATTGGTCAGATATATTAAATAACCTTTTTCGTAAGGGTCTCTGGTATCTAATCCAAATCTCACATCCTTATATCCTTGAATTGTTGGATGCATGTTTAGTCAATGTACAATGACCTAATTTCTACAAATTTTGATTTTTTAAAAGAAATCTTGAACCAAGTACAGTTGATTTGTGTGGTTAGTATTTCTCTGAACCACGCACAGTGGGTGGAAAAACAATTTCTATCAAGGGTTGCTTGATCAGAGGTGTTAGTCTAGATGTTAGAGATTGAGTTGCGTTGTTGACAATCCATCCATTTGTTCCCTAGCTTGTGGGGAAAGCTCTGGCATTGGGGCACCAAGCTAAAAATAACCAATTCAGCGTAGGAGACTACAGCTGCATTTCTCCCACACCGTTATTGTAATTTGAAATTCCACACTACTGTGCCAGTATTGGTTGGAGCAAAAGCACATTCATACTCAAAGTTGTTGTATTATGAGCAGATACTCTGGCTTTTAATATTTCCCCAAGAAATAATATGAAAGGCATACAAGTATGGACCTGTGTTTCAACTTTGGTGTAGATTCTTTTTCCCCACCTTCTCCCAAAAACAGGATAATTCCCAAACCTGCTGCCCTCCCCCACCTAGGACTTTAGTTGAAGGAGTAGATTTGAATTTTTTCTGTTGACTTTTTTTATAATTATGGGAAACAGTATAACAATAAAACTGTTTAACCTGAGAAAAGTGAGTGCATTATTGGAGGTTATTTTTAAATGTCCTAAATAAAACCACTTAAGTACGAAAAAATTTTGGGGTAAAGGGAAGGACATGTATAATCAATGATTAAAAGTTGGGTTGGTTGGCAGGATTTTTTTCTTTTGGGGGAAGGGCTTCAGTGGGTGCAGCTAAAACTCCCGTTGAGCAGTTAACCATTTTACATAACTTGTTTACAAGTCTGTTCTTCTGTGGAAGAACTTAACTATAATACAGAGCCTAAGCAGTACGATACTGCTTTCACTCCCTTGTCTGCAGGTAAGTATTAGAATGTAGTTTTAATAATGCCAATACAGTTTTTTTTAAAATGCTTGAATATGGAAACTATGTTAACATGCTTTGTCGCATTTATATGCTACAGGTTACAAAGTGAGAGCCTTGTTTACACTTCAATACTTTAAACTATTTTGACTGAGCCGGCAGCATATTGAAAAATGGGACTAGACACGTTTTCTACATATGTATGGACAAAAAAAATATGTATGGTGTATGCAAGTGGAGTAATACATAAAAGCATGGTATTGTACACTTGTAATGTAAACATGGTATTTATTATACAGTAATATGTAATTTAATTGGAAGTTAAAGAGTAATGTAAAACTTAGTTTAATGGTTTCTTAACAGTTCTGTTATAAAACTGCATGCACCAACTATAGTTGTTCAGAACCCTGTTACTGGCAAGTCAAACAGTGAAGGTGTATATGGTTTTGGAGGGTGTACGAAAGCTTTAGGAGAACTACAGTGAAGAAAGGCAAACTCGCAGATGAAAACTGGTGAAACTTCAGAGGCCTTAGCCAGTGCTTTAAAAGAGGCACGAGTTTCATCATTGAGCCTTAGGCTCAAGAGGTACTGGCTTAAGGGAATACTTCATTTCTTCATATTTGTCCCTGCAGCGGTGTCGACCGGGGTGGCTTCAGTAAGCCTGGTGGTAAGTTTTTAGCATTAAAATGGTTAGTCAATACATTTGTGTTTGAAGTTTGTGATTTGGGGGAAAAATTGTTTTGCGCAGTAAAATTTTCTTGTATACAAAATTCAACACACGTGCATATATACTGGAGTCGCCTGCTGGCATTAAAATGGGTTTGCGTTAAAATGGGTTTCATTTTGCCTGATACTATGGTGAATATGGATGTGTAAAATGAATAATCACTTGAGTGATGGGCGTGCATTAAAATGGGTTTCAGATTACCTGATACTGGTGAATAGAAAATGTAAAAATGAGTAAACACTTAAGTGAGGGCTTGCATTAAAATGGGTTTTGAATTACCTGGTGCTGGTAATTTAATATAAAATGTCAATAACCACTTGTCAGAAGTGGTGTAAAGTACCAAACGGTTTATTTTAAGAAAATGTAAATGGGGGTATTTAGTTTGAGTAATACCGTTGTTAATTTTAAATTCCACTGGAGATTATTTCTCATCATGGTCTTGCATTTGCAGTTCATCTCTGTTGAGTGAATAACCAAAAGGTGCTGGAATTTTAGATCTAGATGTTTTAAAGGTATTAGGTTAATAGAATGCAAAATAATGTTGTTCCTACTTTCTTTCCTTCTCATCCAGTAACAGCTGTAGAAGAAACTCAAGAGCCTGAACCAGGTAATTACCTTAATTGCTTATTAGAATTCAGATGTATTGCCCCTTATGAACAGCTATCTATTCTGATATGGTCGCACGTTTCTAATGCCTGTGTTATTTGTTTAGAACGATGCATAAATTTTGTTTCATTTTGTGCTTTTTTTATATGTTAGTTGAGAAAATGGGTGTAAGCAACACTAATATATTAATCTATAAATAAATCTTTTTTGGGGAGGTTGCGCAGGCTTCAACTATTTCCTTGCATGTGTATAAATTCATATTAGTACTTTTATTCGGCTGAATCCCCAGAACAGCATTCATTTTAATATACTATAGACTTCATTAACTAGTTGCCAATTATCGGTCCAGTTTAAAATTTTATTTCATGCTTTCCTACCTTGTGGGCTAACATACTATGTTCAGTGAAACTCCTACATAAAATCTGTGAAACTACAGGAAATTTAAATTTGAGAATACAACAAATTTGTGGTGAGTGACACTTGGCAATTATCTCTGAGAAGGCTGTATACAAAGTACCATTGATATATAAATAAACACCACTATGTATGCTAGAAAAAATGAAATGAAAATATAGTCTTGGAGAAACAGATCTGGCAGCATCTCTAAAGAAGACAGTTAACATTGAGTTTTGTGACTCTTCTGAGGGGGATCACTGAACTTGAAACGTTTACTCTTCTCTTCAGCTGATGCTAGACCAGCTGTGCCTGTCTACTGATAGATTCCTCCTTCCTCCAACACTAATTTTGGTGCCAAACCAAGTTGATCACCAGACATCATCAGCACTATCAAATAACTGGCCAAACCTATAATGGGCAAACCATGCCACAATAAGCAGGGTAGATTTTTGTTTCTAATTTATCTGAGCTGTTGTTGAACTCTTCTTGGTAACTTTCTTGAATGTGCCTGTCCTTTTTAACAAATCTTTTTTAAGATTGAGCATTATCAAGACTTGTTTGCAAATTCTGAATCCTCCTGAATTGGGTTGTGCCACGATGTATGTCATTATTTTTTCAGTGTGTAAGAGGGCAGTAATCGGAAGACAGTATGTTGTCTTCTGTTTTGAGTTTGGTTTCCAGCTAATCCTGGTTTTATACCGAGTAGGTGGTGCTGGATGTCTTAAAACACAAAGATGGATAAATCCCTAGGACCTGATCAAGTGTACCCTAGAACTCTGTGGGAAGCTAGGGAAGAGTTTGCTGGGTCCCTTGCTGAGATATTTGTATCATCGTTAGCCACAGGTGAGGCGTCAGAAGACTGGAGGTTGGCTAATGTGGTGCCACTATTTAAGAAAGGTAGTAAGGGAAAAGTCAAGTAACTATGGACTGGTGGGCAAGTTATTGGAAGGACTCCTGATGGACAGGATTTTACATGTATTTGGAAAGGTAAGGAATAATAAGGGATAGTCAACATGGCTTTGTGTGTGGGAAATAGTGTCTCTCTAAATTGATTTGAGTTTTTTGAAGTAACAGTGGATTGAGGGCAGAGCGGTGGATGTGATCTATGTGGACTACAGTAAGGTGTTCAAAGTTCCTCATGGTAGACTGATTAGCAAGGTTAGACAGAACACTGAGAGCTAGCTATTTGGATACAGAACTGGCTTAAAAGTAGAAGACGTGGTGGAGGGTTGCTTTTCAGACTGGAGGCCTGTGACCAGTGGTGTGCCACAAGGATCGGTGCTGTGTCCACTGCCTCTTGTCATTTGAATGTGAACTAAGGTATGGTTAGTAAGTTTGCAGGTGACACCAAAATTGGAGGTGTAGTGGACAGTGAGAAAGGTTAAGTTACTTCAGAACGATAGGATCTTGATCACATGGGCCAGTGAGCCTAGGAGTGGCAGCTGGAGTTTAATTTAGATAAATGTGAGGTGCTGCATTTTTTTGGAAAGGCAAATCAGGGTAGGACTTAAACACCTTTAATGGTAAGGTCCTGGGGAGTGTTGCTGAACAAAGACCTTGGAGTGCAGGTTTATAGTTCCTTGCAGGTGGAGTCACAGGCAGATAGAATAATGAAAAAGGCGTTTTGGTATGCTTGCCTTTATTGGTCAGTGCATTGAGTAAAGGAGTTGGGAGGTCATGTTGCAGCTGTACAGGACATTGGTTAGGCCACCTTTAGAATACTGCATGTGATTCTGATCTCCCTGCAAAGGAAGAATGTTGAGAGATTTGAAAGGGTTCAGAAAAGACTTACAAGGAAGTTGCCGAGGTTGGAGGGTTTGAGCTATAGGGAGAGGCTGAATAGGCTGGAGTGTCGGAGGCTGAGGGGTGACTTTATAGAGGTTTGTAAAATCATGAGGGGCCATGAGAATTCAGTGAATTGCTGATTAGCAATGTTATGAATAGCATTTAAAGTGTGCCCTCCAGGATATCTTCAAATGTAGATGGAATCAATGTTTGCTCCCAAGGGAATAATACTCAGTTCGACAAAAGTGGCCACATTTGTAATTCTGCGTACAATTGGTCACCCTGCTATAGGAAGGACGTTATTAAGCTGGAAAAGGTGCAAAAAAGATTTACAAGGACGTTATTGAGACTGGAGGGTTTGAGTTTTAAGGGGAGGCTGGATGCACTGGACTTTCTCTTCCGGAGTGACAGATGCTGAGGGGTGACCTTTTTGGAGGTTTATCAAATCAGGAGGTGCATGAATAAGATGAATAGCGAACTGTTTCTCTCCCCCCCCCCCCCCCCCCCCCCCAAAAAAAAAAAACGGGTGGGAGAGTCAAAAGCTAGCGAGAGGGGAAAGATTTAAAGGGACCTGAATGGCAACCTTTTCAGAGGGTGGTGCATATCTGGAACGAGCTCTGAGGAAGTGGTAGACGCAGGCACAGTTGGAAGATTTAAAAGGTATCTGGATGGGTATACAGATAGGAAGGCTTGTTGATCAGCAATTCACTGGATTCTTATTTGTTAGCTTATTTACTGGCGTGGCTCTCTTGACTGGCATACATTTGCATATTCTGCACACTTGATTATAGCAACTGATTTTAATAAGCATGTGATTCTGGAAGAACCAATATCTTAAGTGTTTTGCCCTTGCATAATTTGCATTACTCAGCTACATTTTAGTATTCATTTTTGTAAAAAAAAACTTGTCTTACAAGGCTTGTTAAGTTTGTGCTGTTTTAAGAAGCAGCCAATGCAGCAATCATGCTTCCTTCTCCAGGACTGGTTCAATCCTTAGTTAATATGATAGGAAGATCACATGCATCAAAGGTCATTTACCCCTATCCTGCATTGTTTTAAGGAGGTTCTTAGAGTACATCCACACTGAGTGTTTTCATCTTTGCAATTAATTTGCATCTATGGTGATATCCTTGTAGCTTGTGTGGCTTGAAAGTTTTTATTATATTATGACCCTTTCCTCTATGTTCATGGTAACTTAACACCATAAACAGTATATGAACACTTCGGGGAAAAGTTCCCAAGTTGCACTTGCTTGATGGGTTCTGCACTTTTCTTAAGATTAATTGTCTACTACTACTTGATTTGCAGTAGCAGCTGCTGAACCACCTCCTCCACCACCGGCTCCGGCTCCAGTTCTGACTCCAACTCCAACTCCAACCCCAACTCCGACTCCAGCCCCACAGGAAGATGTGGAGAATGATACTATTTATGTGCAAGGCTTGGGTGAAAATATAACTCCAGAAAGGCTTTTGGATTTCTTCAAGCAAACTGGTGCTATAAAGGTTTGTTTTGGCATGTACTGTCAACTGATGCTGCCTTTTCTTAAAAGTTTCGCTGTTAATTTTGCGCCTGTACAATTTTAGATCAACAAGCGAACTGGGCAGCCTATGATCAACATATACATTGACAAGGAAACTGGAAAACCTAAGGGTGAAGCTACTGTGTCCTATGACGATCCTCCTTCTGCGAAGGCTGCTCTAGAATGGTTTAATGGTAACTTTTTTTTGTTTTTGTCATTTATACCAAAACATACTGTTGCCTTTATCTATCATAATGGTAATTTCTGTTCCTTTCAGGCAAGGAGTTTGATGCAAACCCAATCAAGGTTGCTATGGCCAGAAAGAAGCAGCAACCACAGCCACAACCACAACTGCAACAACCACCACCACCATTGCAATTTAATAATATGCGAAGTGGTGTCCCTCTCCGGGATGGAAGAGGTGGTGGACTCCCTGGTCGAGGAGGTGAGAATCTGCATTACAGACCAGGTAATACTCTTTTTGCTTTGTATTTTGTTTGTTTGTTTGTAGAGCGTAGTTCCAATTGGGTGAGGGAAGGAGGAAACCAGGGACCTTTTTAATTCCTTTGGAGTTAGATATTTGGATTTTAGTGACCACCTGTAGCTGGAGTGGAAAACTTAGTATGGATTTCATTACTTATTCTGTGCATAGTTTTACCATGAGTTTAATTTTCAGCATTTGTGAATAGCCTCACACTTCAAACACCTTTTTTATAAATTGTTCAAGCAGCTTTGCAAGTTGCAGTAGTGACTTTTGGTTTCACATATTGCTGATCATGTTGCTCCGCTGTAGTCTAGTTGAAGTTTGATATCGTGTATCCTCTCCAGTGGATGGTGCTTATTGGCCTGTTTTGTACACACAATGCTGCAATGTTGTGGTGCAAGTTCCAACTTTTCAATTCAATTCTTCTGTAAAACTTGAGAATTTCAGGAATCCTCACACCTTCAAAAAAGATCCTGGTATTGTCTTGTTCCAAGTCAGATTTAAGATGATTTGGTTTGATGAGTCAGAAGGTGGGACAAACTGTTAAATTTATAGATGATCTGTTGCTTTCAAGGATTGGTCAATTTTCAGGCTAAGGTAGTTCTACTTTTGTATTAAATGCATCACAACTCATTCTTCAATCAAAAATTTGTGATGTTTGGTCATGGACAACAGTAAAGTGCTTTTTTTTTTCCATTTTAATGCCTTAATTTAAGAACTAACCATGATCAGGAATAAGTGAGATTTCACGAAAAATTGAGAAGTAGAACCTCAACGGTCATCTTTTAAATTTGAGTATGCTATGAGCTTATTGGCTTGGGTTAAAATTTAAGTTAAATGCATTGTTTGAAAATTGGTGTTGGAGAAATGGGTTTGAATGCATAGGGCACTGTCACCACTACTGGAGGAAGTGGAAGCCATACCATTGGGATGGTCTTCACCTGAACCAAATTGGGAACAGTGACTTGGGTAAGTTCAATAACCAGGGTAGTAGAGAGGTTCAGGGTTTGAAGATTTGTAGCTCGAGTGCTGGTTGTAGATGTTGGTGTGTTCGCCGAGCTGGGAAGTTTGATAGGAATTTCGTCCCCTCACTAGGTTACATCCTCAATGCTGTGGAGCCTCCTGTGAAGTGCTGTTGTCTTATGCCGGTTCAAATTTATATTGTCTGGTTTTTGCTGCTTCTGCTAGATGTCTGTTTCAATTGTGCGTTGTAATGGTTGGTATATCAGGTCTAATTCAATGTGTTTGTTGAGTCCATGGATGAATGCCAAACCTCTAGGAATTCCCTGGCTGTCCTCTGTTTGGCTTGTCCCAGTTGAAAAGTGTGGTTTTTTTCATGTCCATGCGCATTGAAACCAAGGACATCTGGTCGTGTCGTTTAGTCGCTAGTTGGTGTTTGTGGATGCAGGCAGCCACACTAAGACAGCAACTGACTAGGGTTAAAGACCCAATAGATACCATGGACAGAACAAATGTAGTTTACCAGATACCATGCGGAGACTGCACAAAACACTACATGGGACAAACAGGCAGACAACTAGCAATCTGCACCCACGAACACCAGTTAGCAAACAAATGACATGACCAGATGTCCTTGGTTTCGATACACACAGATGAGAAAAACCACACTTTCAACTGGGACAACATTATTATCATAGGACTAGCCAAACAGGGAAGCCAGGGAATTCTTGGAGGCTTGGCATTCATCCGCAGACTCTATCAACAAACACATTGAAGTAGACCTGATACACCAACCGTTACAACGCACAACTGGAACCAACATCTACCAGAAGCAGCAAAAACCAGACAATATAAATTTGAACCGCCACAAGACAAAAGCACTTCACAGGAGGCTCCACAGCACTGAGGATGTCGCCTAGTGAGGGAACAAAATGTCTGCTATCAAACCTCCCAGCTCGGCAAGAACACCAACATCTACGTGGTAGAGAGGGTTTTAAACTACATAATGGGGTAATGGACCAGTTTGGGAAGGTGCGACAGGCACCAATAAGGGAAACAATTGGAATGTTGTAGGAATGGACAGTGCACAAGTCTGAATGATTTTGTTTAAAATCTGTTTACTTTGCATGACCCAGAGACTGGGAGCTGAATATTTAATGTTGCAGGACAGTGGAGGGCGGGAACTTAGGAGAATGTAGTGGGATCGGGTAATTAATGACAACTTTGGTACAGTCAAAAAATGGGCAATGTTTCTACCTTTACTTCCAGAACTGTTTTGGCTAGAGATGAGAGATAAAGGTACTGCCATTGTGGGAGCACCATATTGGCACCACCTCACTAACCGCACCAAAGGACATGATATTCAGGAAGAAATTGAGTCTTGGTGAGAGGCATATTGATGCAGATTTGACGGGTTGGCAAAATACCCTGACCAATGGGCTCAATGCTTTGGGGACAGTTTTTCATAGAACAAGTTACTCCAGAGTCAACCAGAAATATGGTAATATGCAATGCAACAGAATTGCTAAATCAGCTTTAAAGATGCCCCAGGTAGCAGTAGTGATATAATTTGAATAACATATTAGAGAGAGGGGGGGAGGGGGACAGTGAATCTAAAGTTAGTGTTTTTAAAGGTCAGGGCATCAAAGTTGAGCTGGTTAATGTGAACAATAAATTAGCTTAAGGGATCAGTCAGAATTGCAGTACAGGCACTTTGGATATTTTGAATATCTCCTTTAAAGATAACTCCAGTGAGACATGCGAGGGAAAGACCAACCATCCATGGCCATCTAAGGAATTTAAAAGAAAACATACAATTTTGCCAAGACTGAGGCTGACAAAACCTCCAATCCTGATGAGTTCATCCTTTTCGTCTTAACAAATGGCTGCTTAGGCTTTGGTGTGCATTGGCTTTGGTTTTTCCAAATCTATGGAATTTAGGAAAGGCCCCATCAAATTAATGAGTGGGTAAAAACTGTATGGGGAAAACCTTTGGAGGGAAGAGCAGCATGTTATTTAAATGGAAAGATTGCAGGCTCTGGTGTAATTGAGATCCTGGTAATATGAATCAATTGTTATGCATTTTAGCAATGTTCTCATTTGAGGGGCAAATGGAATAACATATGTAGGGATGTTTTGTACTACATGGTGTTAGACCACGTGGATTGCTATAGTTTTGGTCTCCTTTTTAAGAGTTTTTTTTTAAAAGGATATTGACTTGACTGACTTCAGACGGGGGACGGGGTGGTGATCTTACAAGGGAAGATTAGACTAACTGGGGCCTGTATCCAGTGGAATTTTGAAGAATTAATGTTTTCATCTCTGCAAAATCATATGTTTACTTGCTGAAACATAGCATCTTGAGGATTCTACACACAGATGGATGCTGAATGGAAGAGACTTGAACAAGGATGCTGTCTAGTGGTCTATTTAAGTGGAGATGAGAATGCTTTTTGAGGTCGAGTCTTGCCAGGAGGGTGGTGGAGGCAGAGCCATTGAATATTCAAAGGCAGAGAGGATAGATGGATTCTCGGCTGAAAAGGATGTCTAACCTTAGCCAGTGAGTTCTCCACCAGGTCAGCCATGATTTTGAATTGCAGAGCAGGTCTGAGGCTGAAGAGCCTACACCACCTAATTTTTGCGTTCAGCAGCTGGATACTTTGCTGCATCCGTTTTCTATCTCACGAGTGGTACAACATCGGCACCTTATTTACTTTAGCATCTGATTTGAAACGTCAATTTTCAACTTTTTGTTCTAGAATCTTAATTTTTTTTCTTTTCAGACTTTGTATTACTGAAAGTGGGAAATGGGCATGCATTTTGAGTCAGTTGTCTAGTCTTTTTGTTTAGACCCTTTTTTTGACCATAATTGTTATAACTGCCTGTTAACTGAGTGTTTTAGCAGTGACCTCTTTTTCTTTTTTAACAAATGAAGAAAATCCCCAGAATCCAGCTCCTTTGCTGAGTTTTAAAGTGATTAGTCTGTCACTTGTGAGAATTTGTCACTTCAATGACAACATAATCTGGTAATGCAAAGCCTATGTTAATACACTGGGGGCACAAGTTCAAATCCTACTACAGCAAGTGGCAAAATGGAATTATTTAGATTCAGTGCTAATCTGCTGGTGACCATGTAGCCATTTATGTTGTAGGAGCCGATCTGAGTCGTGTCCTTGTTGGAGGACAGAAATCTGCCATTTCCTGCTCTGTCCTAGATGTAACTTCATACCCACAACAGTGTAGTTGACTCTTTAAATCCTCTTTTTCTGCCTTCTGAAATGGCCTAACAAGCTACTTTGCATCAAACTGCAATAAAAAAGAAAGAAAGTAAACCAAATTTACCACCCACCACTGACCTAGACATCAGAAATGACAACTGTACACTCGGCCTTGTCTGCAAAATCCCTCCCCTTTGACATCTGGACTTTGTCAACCATTGAAACTTTGTATCCTGTCGGTTATCACGGAATAATGCTCTCTTCTCTATCCTTCCCTACAAAATTGCCAGTACCTTTCCTGCTGATTGGCTGATACATTACAGAACTAGCCTGTTCTGTTTGTTACTAACTAACCAAATTGACTCCTTCAGCATGTCTTGTCCAGCACATCACTGTCTCCCACTGCCTGTCCTCCTGGTCCTAGCTGAACATCTTTCCAGAAATATCTCTTCTTGCAATCCCCACCCTACCACCTCCACCAGCAAGCTGTAAACTTTCATGCCCACAAGCTCTTGCAGATCACCAAAGGAATTTGATTGTAGCTTGGCGCTGGGACCTGTCTGGCCCCTACAGGATCCATCTGCTCCAGAACTGAGGATGGCCTTCCCGCATCCTCTGGCAGTCTGCTCGCTCTCCCTGTTTCTAGACTAGCACGTGGTGCAAGGAGTAATTCAGAATTACAACCTTTCTTGGCAGTTCTGTTTATTAACTCTTGCTGCCTAAAATCTGCTCGCAGGACCTTGTTCTGTTTCTACACTGTTGGTACTGATTATGGTCCACAGTTTGCTGTCGTCACCACCACCACCCCCCACCGCCGCCCCCGCCCTCATCAACATTCTGTAGCATCCAGTGCACCCTGTGGATTTTGGGTGCCCTGCTCCACCTCGCTTTAAATGAGCAGATTTAACAGAAATAAACCTGCCTCCCAAGCACTGTCTGCTCCTTCCCTCCTGTGGATCAATGTTCCCATTAAAGGCAATCTTTCAACATTACTAGAGCAATCTGCATGTGCAAGCAAGCTCTAAGTGGGGGTTTGCCACTGTCAGTCTAGGCAACCGGCATTCAAGTCCTTTGTGCTGAATGCCATGAGTTCTGTTCAATTTGTTAGAGCATTAATACTGTTGACTGAGAAGACCTGATTTTTCATTTGAGATGATTCCATGAATTGGGTCATCAAATCAAGATGAACTACATGCTCTTTTTAACCATACTTTGACTAATTTCTTAAGCCTGTCTCTCGTTAGTTGAAAAATGTTTTAAAGAAACTCTGATCTGCGTGTGTAGGGGGCTCTGTAAACCTCACCTTATCGGTTAAAGTTCTAAATTTTCATTGTTCTCCCTCTTCTAGATCTGCTTGTACAGTAACTTCAAATGCATCATTTTATTGATAGTATGATAAAATTGAATTACTTATCTATTTTCAGCTGCTTAATTTAGTTTACATTCTAGAAGTAAACATTTTACCTATACTTAATCCTGTATGTTGTCAACTCAGACCCCTGCCCTGTCCTGTTCTACTTTCAGCTTTTGCTCTTTTGAAGTATTGAAATTCCTTGGGTTATAATCACTCAATCATTTAGATCTACCAGGGCATGTTTTCCAACTGAGCTGTTTCAATCAATTTGACAGTTGGCAGAGTAATAAAAACAAAATACTCAATAGTATTGTGAAACTATACACCATTTCCATTTTAAGACAGCAAGGTGCAGGGCTCGAACACAGCAGGCCGAGCAAAAAGGCTGACGTTTCGGGCCTAGCCTGAAGAAGTTACCCTCCTCCCTCCGGACAAACCTCAGGGGATACAGTTCCTACTATCTCTGATACCATTTCCATTTTCACTTGTTTTGAAATAATGCTGGCTTTTATTTCTTCTAGGGAATAGAATGATGGTCAGAAGTATCTGGGATTTTAAAAGTGTAATCTCTCAAACGTGCTAACTTAACAAAAGTTACTTTGGAGCTTTGTACATTTTTACCATGTCTTGTGTAATTTGCATGGAATGGGATTTAATGTCAACTTTTTTAGAGCAGCAAATTCCCTGGTGTTAATGTTTCCTAAATATTAAACCCTTTGGCTATAAATATTGCCAACTGGCTGAGTCTTTTGCCCATCTTTAATTTCAGGACCCATGGGACGTGGCGGAGGAGGATTTGGTGGACGAGGTGGTCCACGTGGTCGTGGTGGACCTTCTGGAGGAAATACGCAGCAAAGAGCTGGTGACTGGCGTTGCCCTAATCCGTATGTTTGGCTTGGTTTTGAGGTTTTTCAAATTTCACTAAAGTTTGGCATAAAAGTTGCCGGATGTAATTTTTGTGATTTTCTTGTTTGTATTCTAGGACATGTGGGAACTCCAACTTTGCCTGGCGAACCGAATGTAACCAGTGTAAGGCTCCAAAACCAGACGGTCCCCTCCCACCTCCATTTCCTTCTGGTGAGTAATTTTGATTATGGATGGTGATGTCTATTTTGTGCATCTTAGATTAATGTTGATTATTAACTGGCGTCTGACTGTCCAGGGGAGGTTTCCGATCCCCATGTTTACTGTAATGATTCTACTTGTGTACTATTTTCAAAAAACTTTTCTAAAATCATGACACCTGACACTAGCAGTTTCATTTTGATGCATAAAGATTTGTGAATGGAATGTTTTGTTTCCCTTTTTGCCCCTACTTTAAGCTTATGTGCAGCATGTTTTGAGGGTTCTTTCATGAAGGACTTTATACCCCCTCTGATTTTTGTTTTATAGGTGATCGCGGGAGGGGTGGCCCTATGATGAGAGGTGGCCGCCTTATGGATCGTGGTGGTTTCCGAGGTGGACGTGGTGGTGACAGAGGTGGTTTCCGAGGTGGACGTGGTGGTGACAGAGGTGGCTTTAGAGGTGGAAGAGGCATGCTTGGTGGTCCTCCTATGGGAGAGTTAATGGGTTTTAGAGGTGGCAGAGGTGGACCAGCTAAAATGGATAGGAAGTAAGTTGACCAACACTTAAAAACATTTCAGCATACACGTAATTTTAATGAAAAGAATGTGTTCAAAATATAAAAGTTAAGACTGTGAAATTCATTGAATTAGAACTGGCACTTTGTCTAATTTGGAAGCTAATCTATTCACCAGCAGTGAAGAACTGCTATAAATGCTAGTGGCTCAACCTTTTTTTTTAAGTGAAATGTTAATGGCCTGCCTTCTTTTCAGGGGTGACCGTCGCCAGGACCGTCGGGAGAGACCATATTGAAGTAGATGACCCATCTGGTTTTCTGTTTACTACAACAAATATTTTTTAAAAATGTTTTAAATTTGTAATTCCGTATTTATAATGTTGTTTGCAACAACATTACGGCAATATTTCGGTATTGTATTAGTTTTTCAGTGGATATAGCCAAGTCAGGAAGTAAATTTCATGTTAGGGTGACTTTTCGCTTAATTTTTACTTTTGTCAAGGTGAATGTAATGATGTGAACGAGATCCTGAAGAGCATGCAAAACAAAAATGTACAGTGCATAGCTTTTGTTCTGTTTATACTATGGTGATACTGCAATAAAAAGCTGAGTCGCTCTGTTTAGTGTGGCTTCCTGAAGTTCTGCTCAAAGTAACTTGAAATAGTGTTCCATAGTGATGGAAGTAAGTCCACAAGTTGCAAAGTTTTTTGATATTACACTGAACTGAGCTTCTGCGGCTTAATTAAAAAGTTCAACAGCTATTTAAATTGTTGCGTGAGTCTCTTTACAAATTTAATGTGCAGTTATTACTATAGAAAATCCAAACATACACTGGATAATTCTTTATCCCTTACCACCTCAAAATTAGCAACTTTGTATATTTGAAGAAAAAAAACTTAGCAGGCTAAATGAAATGCTTATGGTTGATTTTAATGCATGATGTGAAAGCATTTATGATTTCAGTTGTGAAGTACCCAGATCTATAGGTCACTTAAGCATATTTAATCACTGATTTTCAGTGATTAACACGACATTGTAGCCACGTAAATTTTTCATTCAATGCTGCTTTTCAGAGGTCAGTCTTCTGACCCAGGTATTCTGTACACTTGACCTGTGAAAACTAGTAATGGTGTTGAGCATTTAGGTTTACTTTGACTTGAGTATTGATGTGGGCATATTCTGACACATTACAAATTTGTGCTCTATCTTTTAAATTTAACAATATCAATTTTTAGTTTCTTTATCCGAAATATTAACTTCTCAGTAGTGAGATATGGACTGGTAACCTGTCATTTCAGTGAATATTTGACATTCCAGTGCTTGATTACTGTTGCAGAATTAACTACGGATTCACTCGTCAGAAATGGTGCACATCAACCATTGGTTACAAGTCACTATTTGAAACTGCTTGCCGTAACGGAAATGCTTTAAAATAATATCTGAAAAAATAATTTGTTATGGTAAACGGCCTATTGGAACATGATTTTTAAGGTTGAACTTCTAGGTGTACTGTTTAAATTCTCCTTTTTCAACTATTTGTTGAATATTGCTTAATAGCCTACGAAGTTTACGGTTCATTTGCAGAATGTTGTATAATAAAGGTGATGTGCATTATGGTTGTGAATAATGCTTTCCACGCATAGTCTAGGCACACAGTATATAAAGTTGACTGTCTGGATCCATTTCCAAAATCCCCTACACTCACCATTAGAGTTCTGTATTGCTGTTATTTTTCTAAGTGATTAAACTTGATTAATAAAGTTTTTCTTTATTGGCTGAGATGTGATTAGTTCAGTAATGTGTACTTTTGTTCCTGGATTCAGCCCTGGCCTGTATTGTTTAGGCTAACTTTTATGTTCAACATCAGTTCCTTTTTACTGAGTTGAACTCCAACATAGTGCACAAATAGTCTGTCTGCAATTTTTAAGGAATGATGTTGTGCAATTGTACCTGCTGAAAAGTTATACTAGTTTTTTTGTGATATTTCCTGAACCAAATGTTGATGCTGCACTGACCACTTACCATGACTTGACTTTCTGTTCAGTTTCTATTATCTTTTCATCTTCCCCAACTTCTGACATCTGCCTAACATAATGATTCCTTTGAACTTCAAGCAAAATTTTGTTTTCAGTCATTGAGTCCAGTGACCTCTGGTATCTGGTAGACCATCCTGTAGCAAACAAGTTTTGCAACTTGTGAAAAAATGGAGCTGGGGGAAGAAAGTGTGATAAATGACTTAGTGTTTGAGGATTAGGATTTTATTTTGAAGCTAGTCAAGCATTTGAACTGCTTTTGTTCATGGTATGTAATGTGGGTATATTTACATTGGATTTCTTTTCTTTGGTTTTAGTTGCAGTATTTAGGTAAGGTTTCTATTGTTAAAAGATTCTTTTAAAAGATCCAAGATTTACTTTTTATGAAATGCCTGTGTTTTGTATGCTTTATTTTCTGAAGAAACTGTTACCTCTTCAGTCCTTTGAGACCAATACTTTAATATGCTGGGTTGCAAATAATTCTGGTTATGCACTATATTTTGCTGTCCTAATTTCTGCTATTATGAATTTATTCCAATGGGTTTGTTCAATTTCCATAATTTAGACACAGAACTAACTTTAAACAATCCTTGTATCATTTTGTACCACTGCCTCACTTAGAGTCATAGAGATGTACAGCATGGAAACGCCAACCAGATATCCTAAATTGAATCTAGTCCCATTTGCCAGCATTTGGCCCATATTCGTCCAAAACTTTACTATTCACGTACCTTTTTTAAATGTTTTATTGTAACAGCCTCCTCCAGCAGTTCATTTCATACATCCGCCACCCTCTGCATGAAAAAGTTGCCCCTTTAGGTCTCTCAAATCTTGCCCCCCTCACCTTAAACCAATGCCGTCTAGTTTTGGACTCTGCTACCCTGGGGAAAAGACCTTGACTGTTCACCCTATCTATGCCCCTCAAGATTTTACAAACCTCTCTAAAGTCATCCCTCAGCCACCAATACTTCAGGGAAAATAGCCCCAGCCTATTCAGCCACTCCCTATGGCCCAAACCCTCCAACCTTGATAACATCCTTGTAAATCTTTTCTGAATCCTTTCATGTTAAACAACATCCTTTTCTATAGCAAGGAGACCAGGATTGCACAGTATTCCAAAAGTGGCCTCGCACCACTGTTCAGACAAATAACCTTGCAACTCTCATACTGAATGCACTGACTAATAAAGGCAAGCATACCAAATGCTGCCTTCACTATCCTATCTACCTGAGACTCCATTTCCAAGGAACAATGAGCCTACACATTAAGGTCCCTTTGTTTGGCAACGTTCCCCAGGACCTTACCATGTAAGTGTGTATGCTTTGACTGATTTTTGCCCAGTCTACAATGAAGTACCTCATTTTTATCTAGAGTAAACACCATCTGCCACTCCTTTGCCCATTTGATCAAGGTACCCTTGTACATTGAGGTAACCTTCACAGTCCACTACACCACTAATTTTTGGTGTCATCTACAAATATATTAACCGTACCCATTCTATTCATATCCTAATCATCAATGTAGATGACAAAAATCAGTGGATCCAGCATCGATCCTTGCGGCACACTTGGTCACAGACCTGCAGCCCAAAAAGCTTCCTTCCACCACTCTGTCTCCTACCTTCTAGCCAATTTTGGATCCAAATCGCTAGTTCTCCCTGTATTCCATGTGATCTAACCTTATTAACCAGTCTACCATGTAGAACCTTGTTGAACACTTTACTGAAGTTCATATAGACAATGCTGTGCCTTCATCTATCCTCTTCGTCACTTCATCGAAACAAATCAAGTTGGTGAGACAGTTTCCTATGCACAAAGCCATGTTGACTATCCCTAAATAGTCCTTGCCTTTCCACATATGTGTAAATCTTGTCCCTCAAGATTTCCTCCAACAATTTGTCCTCCACTGATCTCAGGCTCACCACTCTCAATAGTTTATTGACTGTTCCTTGCCACTCATTAAATAATGGCACCACATCAACCTCCAGTCTTCTAGCACTTCACCTATGGCTATCGATGATGCAATTAACTCAGCAAGAAGCCCAGCAATCACTTAACTAGCTGTAGTACAAGGGTACATCTGATCTCATACTGGCGATTTATCCTCTGTCTAGCACTTCTCAAGATATCACTATTTCACGAGGTTCTCTCGCTTCCATAACCTTCTCCACAGTTAACACTAATGCAAAATACTCATCTAATATTCTAATCATCAATATTCCAAGTGCATGAGAAATAAAAACGTGACCGGTAGCCTGGAAGATCGAAGAAGAAACTGGAGGGATAATGGAGGATTTTATGTATTATTCACGGGATCGTTGATGTCACTGGCTGGGTCAATATCCCTAGTTGCCCTTGGAGGTGATGGTGAGCTGCTGCTTGGAACTGTTCAAAATCCATTTGGTATAGGTAGCCCTGCAATGTAATTGGAGTTCCAGGATTTTGGTCCTGTAACACTGAAGCAGTGACTATGTATTGCCAAGTCCAGATGTTTAAGTAGCTTGGAGCAAAGTGTGCAGCTAATTAATGTTGCTGGAGATTGTGGTCATGGATTTGGAGGGTGTTGACTTGAGATTTGGTGAGTTTCTGCAGTGAATGGTGTCAAGCTTGTTGGAGCAGCACTTATCCAGCCAAGTGGAGAGAATTCCATCAATCAAATTTTACCTTTTTCTTGTTGTTAAAAAAAAAAAACTGTGGATGCTGTAAATCAGGACCAAAAACAGAAGTTGCTGGAAAATCCCAGCAGGTCTGGCAGCATCTGTGGAAAAACCATCATTTAACGTTTCGGGTCTGGTGACCCTCGGTGAACCGCTCTGATAGTTAAACCAAAACACAAGTCCAAAATTTTTATGCAAGGAGTAGAGGTTCCTTCTAAGAACTAAATCTGAAACACCTGGAGAAGCTCACTTCACCCCTTGTTATCTTTTAAGAGTAGTTAGATGTAAGAAAATCCCTGATCTCTGCTTTATAAGTAACAACTAATTTATTTAACCCTAACAATGAACAAATTAATAGAATTACTAACTATTCCTTGACTGAACTAAAATTATATTGAAATGCTGTTCAAATAATCACAAGTCCTACTTGTATAAACCCAGTTAATGAGCCAACAATAAATTTAAAATTAATCTCTCCAAGTTTGCACAGACACTCTCTTCTGGAACACTGCCTTCTCCAGCCTTTTGTCTGATCTCCAGTCTCATGCCTTCCACTGATCTTACTGCTGTTTTCTCTGAGCTTAAAAAAAACAATGCTGTGGTACCTTTTTTGGTGCTTTTTTTAGAGAGCTTAATGATTTTTTGAGAGCCAGGTTTATTTCTCAGATTGGATTTGCTTTCGCTTCAGATGGCAGTTGGCTCTCCCCTGACTTTTCCAAATGCCTTTTGTTTTTGCATCCTTGATGACCTGTCCATTTCTTACACTAGGATTGGTTCTCGGTTGTCAACACCATCAGATTTAAATGTAATTGTCTTTCAGTATCTAAGGCTTGGTTTAAATTAATTGGCTAAATGAAACTTAAGTGTCGGAACAAGACTGAGATAGCCAGAACTGCAGATGATGGAGTCAAAGATCAAGTGTGGAGCTGGAGGAACACAGCAGGCCAGGCAGCATCAGAGGAACAGGAAAGTTGACATTTCGGGTCAGGACCTATCTTCAGAAAAGAAGGGCCCTGACCCGAAACATCGACTTTACCACCACTCTGCTGCGTGGCCTGCTGTGTTCCTCCAGCTCCACCTTGTGTTATCAAATCAAGATTGTTCTGCCTGCCAACTGTAAGGCCTTTTGATGTATCTGTTTCAATTTTTGGGCTCTCTGTACATTGCTTGCGATTTTTCAAGCACGGACAAAGCACTATCTTAAAAGGAACCATGCACTGTTACTCAATTGATGAATATTCTACACAACTTTGAGTATATAATGTTACAAAGCAAATGGTAGAGTTTAGAAAGGCTCTCTGGCTTCAATTTTTTGGGTGTTTGTTGGGAGGGGTTTTTAATTATTGTTTGGTTAACCTTTCTCAGCCATACAAGTTTCAAAGTAAATGGCATAGAGACCTGAACTGTAAACAGATAAAAGAATTAATGTTATCATTAACCTCATGAAATTTGGGTGAAGTTAAATCTCAAGTTCAAAGATTGCTTACGTTAAAGCTAGTGGAAGAATCCTTGGTGGGCTTCACAGTGCATAAAAGAAAGTGGATTTGTTTGAAAATCACAAGTAAACAGTCACTTCATGGGTCAACAGTGATCACATTTATACATGTTTGGTTCTGCCATTTTGCACCACTCTGCATTTAATGTTAATTCAAATTTGGAAACCAATAGGCCAGCTATATTACAGCATGTATTGATGCAGAGAAATTCTCTTCACTATCGGTGAATCATTTGCGTATTCAACTGTTGTGTTAAGTCGCACAGTCAGTATATCTCATGATAGCATTACTGTGCCACAGTATGTGACCTGAGGGCATAAAGATCTGACTCCATCTTATCTTGAATCACTTGAAGCATGACCCTTTACTGGAATCATGCTTCTCTGTTCGAACAAGGCTGAATATTAGCCCACCACACACATTCCTCAGGCATGTAATATTTGTAAATAAGCTATTTGGAATGAATGTCTATTGGATTCTTCATTAGCAGAATATCCATGCCCAGATTTGTATGTTTTTGGAGATAGCATACGCATTGCCACTGAAGGTAAAACATTCTATTGGAATCAGCAGTGGCCATTTAGGTAACAGACTTCAATATTTTAATGGTAGTTATTTGGATAGCTAATTGAAGGCTAGCCTGACAGTTCTACAGAATTGTAGACAGGGCATTAGTCACCAAGAAATTCTAATTAATTTCATTTTGAATAAAATATAGCATTTCAAGACAAAAGAAATAGCTAAGATTTTTCTAATTTAATGGCAATAAAAATAACTTCTGTCACGCATTTTTGAGTGGTGACATAAAGCCAGTGCAGTGCAATACAGAAGCCGGAAAGGTAGGATACTCTGTTCGTGACATTCAATATGTAAGTAGCAGTTGATTGAACATCAGCTGCAAAGTCTGTTATTAATAAAGGAGCCACAACATTTTGTAAAGTTGTCACTGAGTGCCTATTTTGTCTGTTAAACCTCCTCCCTTGGTAGAACAAATGACACCAACCCAAATTAAACTCTGGAAAAGCCCACAGAATGGATAATAGGCAGTTCAGGCTACACTATTAGAACTAAGGGTGCTTACAACCAGTAGCTGGGTCCAATTAATGATGAGCTGGTGGACATACATTACAATTCAAGAGATAACAGACAGCTTGCTTTGGTCAGGTCCAGATGTGAAATACTTCAAATACCCAAAAGTAAGTCAATTAGGGAGGTTATTATAATTTCAGGTTGGCCTGAGGTACCATCTTAGGTTCAGTTCTATTTGTTAATCCTGAAAATATAATTAGATCTTACTTTTATACAGGTTCAATAACACCACCTTCCATCTACTTTATTCACAAAAGCATACTCTTGTGATTTGAACCAGATAGTTGAGTTTTCTGGGATAATTATTTCTTTAAATCTCTGTGCAACAACTGAGCTAACATTGGGTGTTCTGACCTTGATGTGAACTGATAAGCTACTTTGCTTCACAGTGAAGTAAACTTACCAATTGACGGTTACAGTTAGACTCAATTCAAACAGTGCAAAGTATCCCTTCCCAATAATACAAAATATTGAAAATGATGTAATTGCCTTCTTCCTTCAATAGTCTGTCTTGATTGAAGCAAGATTATTTTTGGCTATTCTTGTCTGCTCAACATTCTAGCAAACTTATTCTGCTTGACTGCCTCACAACACTTTTTATAAACATTTCCTTGGCTGCTAGTGTCTAAGTTTCTTGTTGCTCAAAGCCACAATGAAATGGCATAAAAGTCATCCTGCTGAGCATCCAGGCCTGGCATCTCCTTAACACATTGGCTAAAATACATTTATAGAATACCAAGATGAGTAGTAAAATACTTACTTGCAATTAATTCTGAAACAATGTCAAAGCTGGGTCATTGGCATCTTAACAATTCATCATCTCAGAACTTTCAAAACTTGTACTGGATGTGGAGTTAACGGAAGGGAGTTAAAAATTGATCAGATTCCCTTTAAATCATTATTCCTTACATGGTTAACAGATACCACCACAGTATTTTTCCAACTACATCTCTCACTAAAGTATCCAACTGCATTTTGGAAATTCCTAATATTTTTGTCTCTGCGACTTATTACAATTCTTTATCTGAGTGAAGAGGTTCTTCCTAATTTGTCTATTTTAAGAATCGCTCTCTCTCTTGCTCTGTGTGAGTGCCTTTTCTATTTTGGAGAATGCTGCATTCCATAACTGTTCCAGTTAAGAAACCAAAAGTAGCAAACGGCCACAAAATAACTAACGTTCTGGTCTACCTTGAGTTTTCAGTGATGTGGCTGATTCTGGATCAGTAATGTTACTCTGAACTTTATAAAAAAAACTTAGATTTTTTTTCATTAGAAGCTATTTCCTTTGGCCTCATGTTTCAAGATTTACCATATCGTTTACTGTTTAATTTTGCAAGCTTCCACCTCCAAACCACGTAAGCTTCATCTGAGTATTATTTTCTCATTTTCAGCAGCTGCATGCTGTGTGCTGGTGGTAAAGTTGCAATGTGTTAAAATGACAAGGAACTCTGTGTTAGTACATGTACAATAGGTTTGACAAAATATACCCTTTGTCTAACTAATTCTGATCTCGTTCGTCACAATTGAAATGTCTGCTCTTTTCCAATTTAATAGTTTGTTATAGCTTCAACCATACTTGCTAGGTGAGGGAATCAAACTCAATTTGCTTGGTGGGCCTGATCCAACATCCCAGTAGTTAATGTGGACTGCATTTATGCGTTATTTAAAGACACTGGGTTCGAAATGGGTTATAAGCTGTCCACTTTCAGTGTGTAATTTGGTTTCAAAGTAAACTAATTTCTGGATGCAATATCTTCCATCTAATCTGCATGACCACTGATAGATTGGTAATCAATATTTTTAGACTTCCCTGACAGAGTCAGCATTGGGTCAATGTAAATATGAAAGGAAGTGTCAGCACCAGTTTTAGGATCACTGCAAATTAGTTGGAAACTGGGAGTAGCATGCATTAAACACCCATACGCTGTAGGTTTTAAAAAAAAAATTTAAAATTCTCTACTGCAGAGTGCTGCCAGCCCATCACCATCAAAAAGAACATGGACAAAAGTATTTTAACCAATCTGCAAAGCCAAGAATCTTAAAAGTAGCTGTTCAGCAACCAATGTCAATATTATCGGTAACATCCAATGTAATAGGCAAAGTTCCACTACCCTTCATGAATTATTCTGATTCTGATCTGTATACCTTTTCCTTTTTTTTAAAAAAAAAAATCTCTTTTGGGCTCACTATTTATTCTTAACCTGTTGTTTATGTGTTGCATTAGTATTCATTCTGATGCTTAGTAAATTACAAATTTACTGTTTTGTTGACTCAAGCCTGGTTAAATTGGTTCCTTTTAAAACATTTCATCTGGGAGAAGTATCAACAAAATTCACCTTGTTAAAACCAACCGAAGAAATGGGTTACCAAAGGGGAGCCAATTTATCCATCTTCATCTGAAAGCTTGATGATGTTGGGTATCCCATCTGGAATGGTAACATATTTGGGGACCTCATCCAGGGACTGATTGTAACAAACAAGGTGGGGGGCGGTGTATCTCATTTTTCTATTATTTGAACCCACCTGAAATGAAAGAATTAATATTGGTGTGTTGCCACTTTGAAACGAATTTAAAAAATACTGCACCAGGCTTCCTTGAGTTTGCATTGCTATAGTATAGATATGTCTGCATTCAATGTTAGCACATTCCTAGCAGAATCAGGGGAAATTACTTCTGTTAATTGTTAAGATAACACTGTCTTTTGAATAGATAAAAAAAATTAGTGATGCACTTGAGATTAGAATTTTACCCTCAAGCCAGTAAACCTAATTTTTTCAAAGGGGTGGCGAACAGTTTATGAATGATGAAATGGCAGCAGTAGAGAGATTAAAATTGGAGCAAAGGACCTTACAATTTCAAGTAAAATGAAAGAGAGAGAGAGAGAAGGAAACATTCAGATATATGTCTGAAATGGGTACAAGAGGAAACCATAGCCTATACGGACCATGACATTAACATTTGTGCCAGACTTCAACCAATCTGTGATGCTGTGACATTGGAATAGGCTGAAATACAAGGCCAATATATGTTCCTGAGATTAAAACTGTACACAGTGCTCCAAATAGAGTCTGACAAAGGCTTTGTATAATTAACACATCGCTTCACTAATCTTAAATTCCAATCTCCTTTCAATAAAGGCCGCTATTCCTTGAATAGATAGATTGTTAGATAGATACATGATGTACGAAGTACACGAAGAGTTTGATGTATTCTGTCCTCTCGGTATGGGAATAGTAAACATCACACCACAAAAGTAAGTATCTTTAAAATATTATGACATTTCATTTATAATATTCGTATTTACATGGCCATACCCATTATATTTCTGAAAGACTTTTTTATTTAAAGATGTGGTAGCAGCGATCAAAGATCAGAATGAAAGCATCCTGATCTTTTATTTAGAGATAGTAAGAACTGCCGATGCTGGAGTCAGAATTAACACAGTGTGGACCCGAAACGTCAACTTTCCCACTCCTCTGATGCTGCCTGGCCTGCTGTGTTCCTCCAGCTCCATACTGTGTTATCCCTGCTCTTTTATTTTGCTGACTCTTACCTGGCTAAATGTAGAAGATAAGCTTAGCAAGAGGACAGGCAGGCCTGCCTCTTTGTAGGTTACGTGGAACAATCCCTCTTCCGTACCTACACTGGCCCGAAACCCCACCTCTTCCTCCGTTACATTGATGACTGTATCGGCGCCGTCTCATGCTCCCACGAGGAGCTTGAACAGTTCATCCACTTCACCAACACCTTCCACCCCAACCGTAAGTTCACCTGGACCATCTCTAACACCTCTCTCACCTTCCTGGACCTCTCTGTCTCCATCTCAGGCAACCACCTAGAAACCGATATCCATTTCAAGCCCACCGACTCCCACAGCTACCTAGAATACACCTCCGTCCACACACCTTCCTGCAAAAATGCCATCCCCTATTCCCAATTCCTTCGCTTCTGCTGCATCTGCTCCCAGGATGAGGCATTCCACTCCTGTACATCTCAGATGTCCTCGTTTTTCAAGGCTTCCCCCCCACTCCAGTGGTCGAGAACGCCCTCAACCGTGTCTCCTGCATTTCCCGCAACTCATCCCTCACATCCTGTCCCCGCTATAACAACCAAAAAAGAATTCCCTTCGTCCTCACGTACCACCCCACCAACCTCTGGATCCAACGCATCATCCTCCGACACTTCCGCCATCTGCAATCCGACCCCACCACCAAAGACATTTTTCCCTCCCCACCCTTATCTGCTTTCCGGAGGGACCACTCTCTCTGTGATTCCCTTGTCCACTCCACACTCCCCTCCAGCCCCACCACACCCAGCACTTTTCCCTGCAACTGCAGGAAGTGCTACACCTGCCCCCACACCACCTCCCTCACCCCCATCCCAGGCCCCAAGAAGACTTTCCACATCAAGCAGATGTTCACCTGCACATCTGCTAATGTGGTATACTGCATCCGCTGTACCCGTTGTGGCCTCCTCCACATCGGGGAAACAAGTGGAGGCTTGGGGACGCTTTGCAGAACACCTACGCCAGTTCGCAATAAACAACTGCACCTCCCAGTCGCGAACCATTTCAACTCCCCCTCCCATTCCTCAGACGACATGTCCATCCTGGGCCTCCTGCAGTGCCACAATGATGCCACCCGAAGGGTGCAGGAATAGCAACTCATATTCTGCTTGGGAACCCTGCAGCCCAATGGTATCAATGTGGACTTCACAAGCTTCAAAATCTCCCCTCCCCCTACCACATCCCAAAACCAGTCCAGCTCGTCCCCGCTTCCCTAACCTGTTCTTCCTCCCATCTATCCCCTCCCACCTCAAGGCGCACCCCCATTTCCTACCTACTAACCTCATCCCGCCCCCTTGACCTGTCCATCCTCCCTGGACTGACCTATCTCCTCCCTACCTCCCCACCTTCACTCACCTTTACTGGCTCCATCCCCGCCTCTTTGACCTGTCTGTGTCCTCTCCACCTACCTTCTCCTCTATCCATCTTCTATCCGCCTCCCCCGCTCTCTATTTATTTCAGAACCCCCTTCCCCTCCCCCATTTCTGATGAAGGGTCTAGGCCCGAAACGTCAGCCTTCCTGCTCCTATGATGCTGCTTGGCCTGCTGTGTTCATCCAGCTCTACACCTTGTTATCTCAAGTTGTGAAGTGGCTCTGTTTAGAAAAGGAATTGCAGAACAGTAAAACTACACTAGATGGCACAATTGTTTGCTGATAACACTTTTTACACAAGGACAAATGGATTGAGTTAATCAAATTACCAATTTGCTTTGTCAGCATTTAGCATTATCTATGCATTGATTGGTTTGTACACAGTACTGTGATTGCTACTGTACAGCAGGCATCACCAACATCTACTGTCCCCTCTCACACTGGTAATTAGACTCACAAAGCCCTGATAGTAAGTTTCCCAGTTGTATTGAACTGTTTGTTAAGAAATTGATGAGGAAAATGTAGTTTTTCATTTTCATTGCATTAAGACACACCTGGCAACTACTGTCTAACCAGCTTGTACCATTTGCTGTGACCTGCAATTAAGTTGAAAGATACTGTCAAACTGACCCTATCTTCCACCGCAGCTGTCTTCTGTCTTGAAAGAGATTCTTTGCAGCAGTAGCTTTGACAGGCACTCTACAGGATCAGTCCAAGTCATCATTCCAGTGTAGCTATCTCATCTCCATCATATTTGACATCTTGCTAACTTTCTATTCTGTTGTAGTCCAGTAATCTGCTCCCTTGATCAATTATTTCATCAGCAATTGCAGTTCAGATTGCTTCAGAATTAACAATTTGTACCTGCACTGCAAATTAATTCATTCAAAAATGTCATCCAACTATGTTTCTCAACCAGTCCCCACTCAACAACCCCTGAACCAAAGATAAAAAATATTAAATTATTGAAATGAGCTTGTTATGCACCAGTGACTGGATATCCTTGGTGAAACATATTGAAGAACTTGCTGATGAAGTTGCATTCCATGCTATTTCTTTAGTAAGAATAGTAGTTAGCTCAGTTGGCTTGATTTGTGATGCAGACTGATGCCAACAATGTGAGTTCAATTCCTGCACCATCTGAGGTTACCATGAAGGACTCTCCTTCTCAAACTCTCCCTTTACCCGAGTGTGGTGACCACCAGGTTAAACCACCACTGCTCATTTCTTTGTCTAGTGAGAGAGCAGGAGTACGGTGATTTTACCTTTTAGTCTCCATCTTCCATTATTCTTTCCCTTCCACAGAGTCGGCATTTCTTGGGCCCACAGTTGATCCTATGCATTGAAGCTTTGGTGCGGTTTTCTTCAGAAGACAGAGATAGTAAGAACTGCTGATACTGGAGTCAGAGATGACACAGTGTGAAGCTGGAGGAACACTGCAGGCCAGGCAGCATCAGAGGAGCAGGAAAGTAGACGTGCTGTGTTCCTCCAGCTCCACACTATTATCTCTTCTTCAGAAGACATGCTTTCTTTCAGAATACGGGACTTGTTTGTCCATTTGAAGCCTGTGCCTCGATATCAAAGCACCCTTGGGCATTGGAGGAAAGTAAAGGAAGATTTGAATTTCTGTAGCCTTTCTGTCACCACAAGACAAACCGGACAGCTTTAGAGACAATCAACTAGGTGCAGTCACTGATATAATGTTGGGGGCATGCCAGCCAGTTTTTACACAGCAAGCTCCCACACACACTGTAATTAAGACCAGATAATGTGTGTGATATTGATTGGAGGATAAATATTGGTTAGCATACACTAACAAGGTGTAGACTATTCAGCCCCTTGACCCAGCTCTACCATTCAATATGTTCATATGACTGTAACCTCAAATCTGCATTCCCACCTATCTCTGATAATCTTTCACCCCCTTGTTTAACAATAATCTATATTTCTATTTCAAAAATGTTCAAACTCTCTGCTTCCACCACGTCATCAGGAAGAGTTTGAATGACTTAGGATCCTCTAAATGGAAAAAAAAGTTTCGCCGCATCCCCGTTTTAAAGGAGTAACCTCTGACTTTTAAATAGTGACCCCTAGTTCTAGAATCTCGCACAAGAGGAAACATGCTTGTCAAATGCACGTTGTCAAGACAACTCAGGGGATTTTATATATTTCAATAGGAGTCGTCTCTTCTTCTTTTAAACTCCAAAACCAGAACAAATTTGTCAATCATTGGCAAAGAAACAGGAACTTGCACTAGGTAACTTCGTTAGCTAGCCTCATAGAGTTATTTAGTTTTAAGGATATATTAAAACAGAAAACTGCTGGAAATTCCCAACGGACCTATTTGCATTTGAAAAGCTCCACCTAGATTTTTATTTTCAAGCCTGGCTGACCTGCCCCGACGTTTCCACAACGTTCCCCGCCTCCAGCTCATTTATAAAATATATGTTCCTTGAATCGCAATTTACGACGGTGCGCAAAGACACCCGTGTTAAAAATGTTGGCTGGTGCTGCAGCCGTGTTACTGTTCCTGACAAGCCAGTGGGACTTTCTTTGCAAATAGTCTGTCACCCACACAGGGTCAGCGAATTACATCATGGCAGGACACAGAGCCAAGATATTGTACGTGTATCCAACCTCACTCCTTAAACCGAAAAAAAACAAAATCCAAGTGGATTGAGTTAATTTTACCAAATGCCGAAGGCTGTTGCAATACTTTTCCAGGCAGACATGATAAAGCCTTGTTTTCATTTGGCTGGGTGGGGTAGGAGAAGAGACCCGTTTGTACAGAATTAACCTCCTGTTGGGAAGTTAACCCACCAGAAGCAGGTTTCATCGGGAGGACTTGGTCCGCCGGAAGCCTGTATATTCCAAGTAGATAGGCACAGGCTTGGAGTCAGAGGGGCGGATGTGAAAACTCAGCAGGGAGGAGCGGGAGGAGGGAAAACAGGGATTGGATGCACTGGGCTTCTGTGCGGATTTGATGAGACGGGGAGGAGTTTGCTTTTCGCTTCGCCAGGTTGGGTGGTGGAGGTAGGTTAGAGTGGGAGTCAGACAGGGAGGGGAAGGAGAAGGGGTGTGCGCGATGGAGCTGGATTCTGAGCAGAGCTCAACCTGACAAGTATTTAAGACGAGGAGGGAGGTGTACCAGTGCACTGCGGACACAGGCAGACAGAGAGATGGCGGATCACATCCAGTCCGCAGCCAGTAAAAGTATCCGGCCCTTCAGGACCAGTGAGGAGTATCTGTACGCCATGAAGGAGGATTTGGCCGAGTGGCTGAACGCCCTGTACCATTTGGATATCCACGTCGACATGTTCATGGAAGCGCTGGAGACGGGCTGTGTCCTGTGCCAACACGCCAATAACGTGAACCAGGCTGCCCAGGAGTTTGAGAGCAGCTGGCCCGGGGCTGCAGTCACTATCCCCCGGGCTGAGGTCACCTTCAGCTCCAGGAACGTCAGCCCTGGCTCCTTCATCGCCCGCGACAACCTCTCCAACTTTATCGCCTGGTGCCGCCGGGAACTCCGTGTCCGGGACGCGCTCATGTTCGAGACCGACGACCTGGTCCTCCGTAAAAACGAGAAGAACTTCGTGCTGTGCCTGCTCGAGGTGGCCCGCCGCGGCTCCAAGTTCGGTATGTTGGCCCCGGTCCTGATCCAGATGGAGGAGGAGATCGACCAGGAGATCCGTGACGCCCTGCAGGAGCCCCCTGACCAGGAGGCTGGGCAACCCCGGGTCCAGAGGAGGCTGTGTGACTTCAGGAACCTGGACGCCATGGTGAGTACGGAAAGGAGCAGGATTCCATTACACACTTCGCCCTCTCCCCCCACCTCCCCCCCCCCCACCCCCTCCCCCTCTCCCCCCCCCCCCCCCCCCCCCCCTTACTTAAGGACAGCCTGCCTGTTTGTGTTTCCAGTGTTCAGAAAGCTCACACCCACACTGACACCTGGATTGCACATTGGTTATATTATAGCATCAACATTTTATTTTTTAAATAAAATGTATGAAATGTTGCTAGTTTTAATGTAGATATGAAACACAATACTGGTACTGTGTACCATGCATAACAACCAGACCCCTCTGTGCAGCTGTGTATCTGCACAATGCAATCCAACAGTGTTGCTTAGGTCTGTGTATATAATATGGATACATTTTTAATGTATATATTTCAACCTTGGATCAGACTTGTTTCTGTCCAATGTGTGCAGGAGGCTTTCCTGACACAGTATGTAGATAGGCCAACAAGAGGCGAGGCCACATTAGATTTGGTACTGGGTAATGAACCAGGCCAGGTTAGATTTGGAAGTAGGTGAGCACTTTGGTGATAGTGACCATAATTCGGTTATGTTTACTTTAGCGATGGAAAGGGATAGTTACATACTGCAGGGCAAGAGTTATAGCCGGGGGAAAGGCAATTATGAGGCGATTAGGCAAGATTTAGGATGCATTGGATGGAGAAGGAAACTGCAGGGGCTGGGCACAATTGAAATGTGGAGTTTGTTCAAGGAACAGCTACTGCGTGTCCTTGAGAAGTATGTACCTTTCAGGCAGGGAGGAAGTGATAGAGCAAGGGAACCGTGGTTTACTAAAGAAGTTGAATCTCTTGTCAAGAGGGAGAAGGAGGCTTATGTAGAGATGAGGCGTGAAGGCTCAGTTGGGGCGCTTGAGAGTTACAAGTTAGCCAGGAAGGACCTAAAGAGAGAGCTAAGAAGAGCTAGGAGGCGACATGAGAAGTCTTTAGCAGGTAGGATCAAGGAAAACCCTAAAGCTTTCTATAGCTATGTCAGGAATAAAAGAATGATTAGGGCCAGTCAAGGACAGTAGTGGGAAGTTGTGCGTGGAGTCCGAAGAGATAGGAGAGGCGCTAAATGAATATTTTTCGTCAGTATTCACACAGGAAAAAGACGATGTTGTCGAGGAGAATACTGAGATACAGTCTATTAGACTAGACGGGATGGAGGTTCATAAGGAGGAGGTGTTAGCAATTCTGGAAGGTGTGAAAATAGATAAGTCCCCTGGGCCGGATGGGATTTATCCTAAGATTCTCTGGGAAGCTAGAGAGGAGATTGCAGAGCCTTTGGCTTTGATCTTTATGTCGTCATTGTCTACAGGAATAGTGCCAGAAGACTGGAGGATAGCAAATGTTGTCCCCTTGCTCAAGAAGGGGAGTAGAGACAACCCTGGTAATTATAGACCAGTGAGCCTTACTTCGGTTGTGGGTAAAGTGTTGGAAAGGATTATAAGAGATAGGATTTATAATCATCTAGAAAGGAATAATTTGATTAGGGATAGTCAACACGGTTTTGTGAAGGATAGGTCGTGCCTCACAAACCTTATTGAGTTCTTTGAGAAGGTGACCAAACAGGTGGATGAGGGTAAAGCGGTTGATGTGGTGTATATGGATTTCAGTAAAGCGTTTGATAAGGTTCCCCATGGTAGGCTATTGCAGAAAATACGGTGGCATGGGAGTGAGGGTGATTTAGCAGTTTGGATCAGAAATTGGCTAGCTGTAAGAAGACAGAGGGTGGTGGTTGATGGGAAATGTTCATCCTGGAGTTCAGTTACTAGTGGTGTACCTCAAGGATCTGTATTGGGGCCACTGCTGTTTGTCATTTTTATAAATGACCTGGATGAGGGCGTAGAAGGATGGGTTAGTAAATTTGCGGATGACACCAAAGTCGGTGGAGTTGTGGATAGTGCGGAAGGATGTTGCAGGTTACAGAGGGACGTAGATAAGCTGCAGAGCTGGGCTGAGAGGTGGCAAATGGAGTTTAATGCGGAAAAGTGTGAGGTGATTCACTTTGGAAGGAGTAACAGGAATGCAGAGTACTGGGCTAATGGTAAGATTCTTGGTAGTGTGGATGAGCAGAGAGATCTCCGGTGTCCATGTGCATAGATCCCTTAAAGTTGCCACCCAGGTTGATAGGGTTGTTAAGAAGGCGTGTGGTGTGTTAGGTTTTATTGGTAGAGGGATTGAGTTTCGAAGCCATGAGGTCCTGTTGCAGCTGTACAAAACTCTGGTGCGGCCGCATTTGGAATATTGCGTACGGTTCTGGTCACCGCATTATAGGAAGGATGTGGAAGCATTGGAAAGGGAGCAGAGGAGATTTACCAGGATGTTGCCTGGTATGGAGGGAAGGTCTTATGAGGAAAGGCTGAGGGACTTGAGGCTGTTTTCTTTCGAGAGAAGGTTAAGAGGTGACTTAATAGAGACGTACAAGATGATCAGAGGATTAGATAGGGTGGACAGTGGGAGCCTTTTTCCTCGGATGGTGATGGCTAGCACGAGGGGACATAGCTTTAAATTGAGGGGTGATAGATATAGGACAGACTTCAGAGGTAGGCTCTTTACTCAGAGAGTAGTAAGGGCGTGGAATGCCCTGCCTGCAACAGTAGTAGACTCGCCAACTTTAAGGGCATTTAAATGGTCATTGGATAAACATATGGATGATAATGGAATAGTGTAGGTTAGATGGGCTTCAGATTGGTTGCACAGGTCGGCGCAACATCGAGGGCCGAAGGGCCTGTACTGCACTGTAATGTTCTATGTTTTCTAATTTCCATGTATTTAAACCCTATGATTGTATATAATTTAGTTTGAGTAAGATGACATCTGTATTTTATCTCGTGGCTGTGAGTAATATACTAAAGTTAGAGCACTTAAAGCCAGGGTCCAGCAGGATCTGAGTTTTAGGTATTTGTTAATCTACCTGTGCAGTCATGTAATGACCCACCTCTGGAGTAGGTGGGACTTGGGCCTGCGCATTCTGTCTGAGAAGTAGCACTGCACACAGCCACTGAAATCTCAGTTTTGTAATATGATAAAACTGCCATCTTGACTGTGGGTGCATAGAACTTTGCTCTTCCTGCAGATATTTGTTTGATGTTAGGGTATAGGCACTCTGACAATGGAATAGTGGGAGGAAAATCTAAAAGAAACTTCTAACTGGTTTCACATTGGACTGTGTATTTTTATACATAACCATAAGAAGCTTAGCAATGACAACCCATCCCATGACGCCATCTTCCATTGTCTTTTCATGGATTTCACAGTTTGATCGGGACTTGATTTTGGAATAATTGCTGCTTCTTTCTAATTGATCAATATCTGAAACAAACTCTGCAAAAATGGCCCAATTGCCTGATTAAATAGCTTTATTAACTGTTTCGTGCCATTTGCCTGAATTGGTGCAGCTCCAGCAACACCCAAAGCTCGACACCATCCAGGACAAAGCAGCCCACTCGACTGGCATCACATCCACTCCTTCCATCAACAGCACAGTCACAGCACTGTGTACCATCTTGTACCATCTACAAGGTGTGTAGTAGAAATTCACAAGATCTTCAGACAGTACCTTCCAAACTCATGACCATTTCCATCTAGAAGATCAACAGCAGCTGATACATGGGAACACCACCACCCGCAAGTTCCCCTCCAAGCCACTCACCATCCTGTCTTGGAAATATATCACCGTTCCTTCACTGTCACTGGGTCAAAATCCTGGAATTCCCTCCCTCATGGCATCATGGGTTAACGTACTGCACGTGGACTGCAGCAGTTCAAGAAGGCAGCTCACCACTACCTCCTCAAGGGTAACTAATGACACAATCAATGCAGGTCAACCAGTGACCTGCCACATCCCATGAATGAATTTTAAAAAGTTCCTTGAATCCATAGTTGAGAAACTGTTAAAAAAATACGTTGAGAAACAACAACAAATGCATAGAAGTGTTTTTAAACGTCCTGATGAGTCTCGGGCCTCCAAAAGTCAAAATTTTAAATTGTATAGCACCCCTTCACAACAAAGGTAATCCAAAATGCTTGACAGCTAGTGCGGTATCTTGAATCATAGCCACTATTGTAATGAATATTATGAATCATTAAACTTCCCAAGTTTCACTTCTTTTGTTTGCATCATTTAGACTCCTTTTTATGTTTTACTGCCTTAAGACTAATTCCAAAGAGCACTGGCTTATAAAACTTTAAGGAAAAATTGTCATTATAACACAAGTGCTCCTTACCTATGTGGCACTTAACTAAACTCAAATCATCACTTGACTAGTCAGTTAGTGAGTTCTGGGAGGGTAATTGGTGCAAGGAATGGTAAATGAACTTCCCCACAGACTGCAGTAACCTAATGATAGAACAAAGTCTGCCCCAGTTAATCACTTTTTTGTTTACATCTGATCACCCTAGAATAACATGGTTCTTTTTGGTGATAATGATTAACTGGCCAAACTAGCTCATCAATAAGACCTGGAGAAATTACTTTCGTTCTGAGAAAAGCGATTTCGTTTACTTGGCTGCAAGTAATCTGGTGAACCAGTATCCCAAATAGTAAGATGATCTTGTCAGGGCTCCATTTTAACAAGTGGCCTGATTTCAATTGCTGGAATAAAACCGCCTTTTCAAATGAACAAAAATATTATCATCAAACTGATCTTATGTTTTAGATATGATATAACTTGGCTCTGCTGACAGTGAAGTAAGATTAAAAATTTGAATAGCCAAATTTGCAATTGCTTTGCCTATTGGTTTGAACAAATTTATTCAAAGGCATTTTGGAGTTTGGACACAATAGAACATGTCATGCTGAGAACTAATGCTTCCAAGATGTTGTCATGACTAGGTGAGAAGGGGTGAACTGACTTCCCTGTCTTCAACCTCAGTTCGTCACAGTGAAGTTAACTTGCTTTTGCATGAGGCTGTTCCTTTCTCCAGTTAGAAATATTAATTGCTTTTTTGCTGTGAGCAGCAAGGAGTCAATCAACAGGACTTTCTTGAGTCCAGTAAGAGCAATGTTACTAACTGCTAAACCAGACGTGTAAAGTTTTAACCTGAGGCCAATTTTGTTCAGCTGTTTTCTTGGATGTGGTCCCGCAAATGTTGCGTTTTTGAAAATTCTTAGCTTGTTTGTTTGTTTCTGTTGCTGTTTCTTTGGGAGCCAGTTGCCAACTTCTTCAGCACAAGTAGAGACTGCTTCTGTTCAATCTTTGGCCTAAAAGACTCTTGCAATCACTTTTTGAAATGCTCCAGTGGTTCCAGTATGTATTTCTAAGATGCTGTCTCAATGCGCATGTTTGCGACTGCTCTTATGTCAATATCCAGTATTCTGCACGTTCTAGAGATCTGAAACACAAACTGAAAGTGCTGGAGAAACTCAGCAGATCTAGCAGCATCTATTGAAGGTCCAGTGACCCTTCTCAGAATAGTTCTGACTCCAAGTTAGCTCCCCATTTTTATTCTGTCTGTAGATGGTGCCAGACCTGCTGACCTTTTTTGTTAATGTCCTCTAGAGACTGTGTCATAGATTTCGACGGGTGGAAGTCTGACTGATGGCCCGTAATGTTGTAGGGTGGGGAATAATATATATTTACAAAGTGTTCCAATGGTACGTTGTCAAAATTCTCCTGTTTATCCTTTCGATGTGAAGATGGAAGAAGTCCAGAGCATAGAATTTCAATCTTGCTCTTTACCTAATGGGTTTCAAATTTATATCTTTGTTCCAACAGTACATGTACTTGAAAAGTCACCGCTATGCGGAGAAAGTGGACGTCTCATGATGTATACAATCCAAAAATACGAACATTTTATTGACCCATTGGGTGCCCTCTTCCAGGTGTAGTGGACAGTCCCAGTTATTGAGGCATTCCTAAATTTGGCTTCTTTCAGGTCCGGGGACTCTGGCAGCTATTTCACTGTGCCCAAGCTAATTTGTAATTGTTTTTCTCTTGACTTCAAAGGCCTTTTGAGTTAGTTGATGCAATGATCAGTATTTTGTCATTACAGCACAATGCCTGGTTATAGTGTAGTTTTTGCATTGAGGAATAAAACCTCACTAATTGTGTGCGGTTAATCTGGAGGTGCATTGAATGTCGCAAACATCACAAAACCATTTAACAAAGTGCAGACTGCAAATAATTGGTGTAAAGTTAGCTTGGAAATGTACTTCAGCAGGAGCATTCTAGACAAAACACTTTCAGAAGGAAGTTTTGCAGATGCCATAGTGGAGATTTCCTGGCATAGTAGCAAGGATGAGAAATTTCAATTACACAGAGATCCTAGAGAAGCTCGGATCGTTTCCTTAGACAGAAGTTCAAAAGATTTAATAAGAGTTGCTTAAAAAGCTTGTATAGTGATGTTTATTGGAATGTTTAATTACAGGTTACTTTGCAAGAGTGGTTAAAAACTGTTCTGCACCAGCCATAAATAGACTTTGGGGCAGATGATCTAGATTGTGATCAAAGAGAGGTTATGAAGGAAGAAATTGGTATAGAGAATTGGTGATGCGTAGAGAGGAATTCTAACATGGGGCACAGGTAGTTGAAGGAGGGTTTTGGCGTGAGGGAGTTTGGTTGGACGCATCAGATTTCAAAGGCGGGAGGAAGTTCAAGGTAAGGGTAAGGCCATGGAAGACTTTGAGAACCAGAACACTAACTTTTACAAAAAAAATTTGTTGCTTAGCTTGGAGCCACTGTTGATCAGCAGTGAAGGAATAACATGGGATTGGCACCAAACGGCAAATATTTTTGGATTACCTCAATCAATGGAACACAAAAGACTGGCCAGGAGCAATTGAGCCTAGAGGTAACATGAGCACAGTTAAGGTTTTCACAGAGCAAATAAGGGAAAATTGTTTCCACTGCTGTAAAGGTCAGTAAGTACAAGGAATGATTTAAGGTAATTGGCAAAAAAAGCCAGTGTGTCAGATATGAAGAATTGTTTTTCTGGCACAGTGAATTATGATCTGACACCTGCCTCAAAGGTTGGTGAAATGGTAGAAGCAGTTTGTCAAAAGTTTAAAAAGGGAATTAGATAAATACTTGTGCCCTGGGGAAATAAGAAAGCTCTCGAGCTATGGATGAGCTGGAGGTTCAGTAGCCTGTGTTTTAGGTTATATAATTCTGTAAGAATTCCCCCAAAATGCCGAACTGACGAAGCAGTGAGAGCTCTATACACCAAGAAGATCCCAGCTTTCAACTCTGAGTGGATGATGTTAAATCCACCTGTTTCGAGAGTGTCCCTTAGCTAAGCTAGGAGAACAGAACGTAAACCAGAGTTTCTACTCTCATCACTGGTACTACTCAAGTGCATCAAGTTTCTAGCTGGAATTGCAGAGAGTGTGGACACCAGGTGAGGGCCAGCTTAAACATTAAAAAAAATGACCACTTAAGGGGTGTGTTCAAGAGGGCAGCTAGTGCCTGTGCGTCGTGTCCTAGACAGGTTTAAGCAACTTCAGGGGAACAGAAGAACGTGCGGAAATGAGCAGGAACAATTCAACTATACGTCACATCAGAAGGGCTATTTTAGAAAGTGTATCTATCACAAAGTTGGTATTTTATCCAGTGCCTATACTAGAGATTTTTTTGATTGTGAGAGTAACAATACAGAAACTTGGTGTATAATTATAAGTTTACCTCATTTAAGGATATGATCTAGTGAGTATAGCCCAGAACAAGGATATCTGTGGTTTAACTTCAATTGAAGTGCATATTAGTTTGCTGTTATAATTACATTTTAGTGAAATAATTTTGTAAACAAGGAATATTTCCACAATTTTTTTAAAAAACTTTCATTTTCAGAAGCTAAGCTACTGAAAAGTGTGCAAGATTGAGCTCCCCAGTGTTTGAGGAGATTTAGTTTCTATTGTGCTGTGTATTTTTGTTGTATATGTTCATGAGAAGTGGGTGTCAATAGCCACTTGTTGCCTGTCCTATTTGCCCTTGTGAAGCTGATGGTTTACCACTTCTTGAACTGCTTGTTTATGTCTGTAGGAACACGTGTAAGTGCTGTTAGGAAAGGGGTCCAGGACTGGCCCTTAAGTATGGATGACCAGCAATGTAGTTCCAAGTCAGGATGGTGTCTACCTTGGAGGGGAACTTGTAGGTGGTGGTGCTCTCATGCATCTGCGGCTGTTGATCCCTAGATGGTAGAGGCACTGTGGGTACGGAAGATGTTGCAGAACAGCTTTGTGGATAATTGCAGTCCATCTTGTAGATGGTATACATTGCTACTGTGATGGTGGATGAATGTTTAAGATGGTGCATTGGGTGCCAATTGAGTGGACTTTTTTTTTCCCACTGGTTGGTGCCAAGCTTCTTGTGTTGTTGGAACTGCACCTATCCAACCAAGTAGTATATGTCACCACTCTCCTAATTTGTATTGTAGATTGGTGGATAGGTTGGGAATCAGAATGAGGTGCTCACCGTAGGATTTCCAGACTCTGACCTGATCTGTTTTTGTAGCCACAGTATTTAGATAGCTGGTCCAATTCAGCAGATGGTGAATGATAGCCAGGTCCCCAGGATGTTGTTAATGAGGCTTTCAGTTATGGTACTGCCATTGAATATTGAAGCAATATAGTTGGACTTTTCTCTTGGTGATAGTTATGCCTAGCACTTGGGTCGTGCAAATATTACTTGTCTACTTGCTGCATGTAGTGACTGACTTTTCAAGTGCATGAGATCTCATGAATAGTGTTGAACATTGAACGATCATCAGCAAACATCCTTACTTCTGACTTTCCTGATAGAAGGTCATTGAAGCAACTAAGGATGGTTGGGCCTAAAATACTATCCTTTGGTTCAGGGAGTTATTGCAGGAGATCCTAAGATGATGGACCTCAAGCAACCACGACTAACTATCTTTTGTGCTTACTAGCTATGACTCCTGAGTAAGTTCTGGGTCCCACTCATTTACACTGTATGATACCTAATATTGAAGTTTCAATGTCCACTTATGTCATAAAATTTGAAAGAAAGCAATGGTTCAGTTACTAATTCTAACAAATCAACATAGTGAAAAGTATTTGCAGGTTAAAACAGTCCTGCCGTAATTTTCTGTGGAAACATTCCCATCTGGATCTGCAGTCAACAAAAGTTGTGCAGTAATGAGCATAATATTGCTGTATATTTGTAATAGGACATGAGCTCATTTTAGAAAGCAAGCATTTAAGCATTCACCAAACAATGGACTTGCCCTGTTAAATTGAATAGGAATCATTTGAACAGTTAATGCACTATGTAGATTTGCCTCACAGACCAAAGGAGCACGTAAGTCACAGAAGCATGAAGTTCTCTCAAGTTTCCAGCAATTGGTCTGGGATTGATTTTTACCCATACTGAAAACTAAGACTGGGTAAAATGTCCCCGATTACACTGAAAACATTGGACAAACTAAACTCTAGAATTACAAGTTCTTGCTTCTCACTTCTATACACTATCTGTGGTGTTTGTTCATTTTTTTTTCTCTTTGCCATCTTGACACGTTCTGAGCAATTTAGGGAATCATTTTATGAATTAGTGTTTTGGGCCTTGCAGTAACAAGTGCTATTAAAGCATTGAAGTTTTGTGAAGTGCAAGAAACTGTGGTCAGGTGACCCATGACCTTTAGGATTGTTTAGGAAATATTGATCTTTTCATTCGCGTGGAAAGAAAACTCAAAGGGCACGCCTAGTTTAAACCAAGCTGGACTCTGCAGTTTGCAAACTGCAGAGCTCGACCAGACAGGCCAGGCACCACATTGTTTACATGTGCTGTGAACCTGCTTTGTTAGAAGAATGCTATGCAGACTTGGTGGCAACCAGCTAAGTAGGAGGCCAGAAGCATAAAGTGATGAGGGACAGCATGATGGTTGAAGGTTCAAAACCATATTGTGCAACCTCTACATATGAAAAGTAGTCACCTCATTGGATCTTCCTGATCCCTGCCTGATGCTAGTGTTGGACACAGGCCATAGAATCTTAAAAAAGTGCATGAAGAGTGGGATAAAAGGGGCAACCTGGAGCCCAAGCTGGCTCTGTTTTCTTTTGTTTGTACCTTCTTCAACACAGTCTCCAGATAGCACCTTTGACAGGCAGCCAAGCTGCACATCATCTTCAGCTCCATGTAACTCATGGCAAGCATCATCAAACTGACCAAACCCAGAAGACCACCTAAGTGAGATAACCCAATGACCAGGACCAGACCTGGACGAGAGGGGAAGCTCAAGTTGACTACTGCAGATACTGAAACGCCAGCCAACTCTCAAAGACAGGATCAGCCTGCTGCTTGTCTGAAAAGGACTGATAATGCCCATTCAAATTAGATCTGATCCTGGCTGTGTGTATGCGTATATATATACGTGTACACGCGTGAGCACACGTACCTACCCAAACGCACTCCCACTCGTTGATCAAGTATGGGAACCCTGATATGGTCAAACGCTCGAACGTCCCATTGCTGACCATAATTCACTTTCTTTCTAAGATTTGCTCTGTCTCCAACCCTAAAAGTCTTAATGTATTTTTCTGATTTTAAGTCCACAAAATAACGAAGCTGGTGAGTCCATTCAATCAATGTGTTGTGATATTCTAATGGAAGTCTGGTATTTTGCCACATCAGAAAGCACCATAGAAACAATAGAAGAGGAAGAAGAATATTTATTTTTGCTTCTTGCTTTTAGTGCTTGCTGTTTGCTCTTGCTACGGCTAAATTGAGTTCCTGCCAAAAAAGCTTTTTATCCAAGGATCACAAGTGTTGAGAGATTTGTTGCAAATACAGTTTGTGTATCTCCATAGTACAGTTCACTGTGCAGATCCTTTGTTAGCTGCAGTGGCTTAAAGTGAAACACTTATGAATATATCAACATTTAAAGTAACTTTTTATTATTGATCACCAGAAATTAGGAAAGTAGAATGATAGAGTTCAACTGTTTTACAGGATGCAAACATGCAGCAATTTGCATGATTAAGAGTACGTAGTTTGTGGTCAAATGTAATGCTTTTTTTAAAAGTAATCTGTAATCGTAATTAACCCTGCCTCCTTACGCTGATAAATGAAAGAGAGGATATGTTAAACCTGGACAGTCAAAGGCTTGCGGAGAGTTCCTCCTGGCGTCACGCAGTGTTCAAATTTCTAAAGTTAGAAAATCATCTGAATTTTCTTTAAAGAAGTGCACATTGGTCTGCAGCCTGACTTCATACTTTTAAACAATGAGACATAATTAGACTTTGACTAGGTGTGCAGTTTCACTGAAGCTATAAGAATGATAATGTCCAGAATGGTCAGAACCAGCAGTGCCAAATTGATACACTTGCATTCACACCTAGCTAAATAGTCTTCATTACATAAAGATACACCAGTGAAGGACAGTTCTTTATTTTTTTTCTCTTCAAGCATGCATAAAGATATACTGTAGCGAAAATTGTTGAAAGACAGACATAATGTAATACTGCATTCTGTTTACAAAAGCCAAATATCAAGAAAAGTATTTGCATCTGGTTTCATAAGTCACAATCTGGCTTGGGATCCATTTGTCATAACGAACCTGGAAAAGCTCTGGATATTCTAGGCAAAGTATTTTAAATGTCGTCTTGCTTCCGCCTAGAATACACTACATAGACTCTCAAGCTCAGTGTCCAGGAGTCCATCCAGAACTCTACCCCATGCATTGCTGAGCTGAAACCATCTGGAATGGGGCATCAGCTTTCCACCCTTCCCAACTCACTTCTTTGATCCGGACATTATTCCTGAGCATTTAGTGAGATTTGTCTTTACAGTGTTTTTAACTTTTGTGTTCTGTTTTGGACTTGTAATGAATTTATTGAAGAATCATAAATTTGTAATCAGTTGACTTTGCTTTACTGAGACCAAGTAGGATTTGCAACAAAGCTTCAATTACATTTATTGTCTTACTGTGCACAGAACAAAGGGTCTATTAAAATTATTTTCATTCATGTAATTCTTTGCTGACTCAATTTGTTGTTGTTCCTGTGTTTCCTGCTGACAATCAAGGACTCTTCCATTATGCTGGGAATCATTAATAATTTGAAAGGTTAGCTAACATATTGTTGAGTGTTCATCTTTAATTTAAAGGTAGATATGAGTATAACAAGGTGGAAACTGCTTTATAGTGGAAAAGAACACTAAATGAAAATTGTAAGGGCCCTCTTGTGGCATGGTGGTAGGTAGCAGCCCTCCCCATGGACCGGGAAGCCTTGTTCAAGTCCCAACAGCTCCAGAGGGTGTAATAACATTGCTGAGCAGGTTGATTTGAAAAGTATGTTGGTTTTTTTTAATAAAGTAACAAAATGAAGTCGTTCCTCTTGTCATTTATTTAATGTGTCATGCATTCTCAATTTCTTGTTAGTTAACTTATCACATGCCATTGTTATTTTTGGGATACAGCATTTTTTAATACCATGCAGTAAGAGCACCATGATATTGACGATGATGAGTCAGCAACTCCTATTTAGGGTGGTGGAAGGTGAACTGGATGGACTAATCTTTTATTTTGGTGTAGCAATTCTTATGATCTCCTGCTTTGATCACTCCAGAAAATTCAGTGGTAGTAGTTGAATTATATATTATAATCCTTCATTTTGTTTTTTTTTAAATCAAGCCCGTGCTCATTTGCAGAAACATTTCTCCTCCGGATGTTGGATAATATGAGGGCAGACATCCAATCTGGTTGCTTTAAGCTTAATTACCCTGACTCTGCTCTTATTCTGCGTCAACAATTGTTGTCGATATGAAGTTGATCCCTGCAGAGCCATTTTAATGTTGGGAGAAGCCCAACAGACCTTCTTTGGAGGCTTTCCAAATGACTAATTTGATAATTGAACACAACTGACTCAAATATGAGAGGAAAGCAATCCCAAGTTTGTTCTCTCGCCAGGTTAACAAAGTGGTAATTAAGGTTCTGTACTTGCTCCCAGGTCTACCTGGATGAGGAGAGGGAAAATCGGCTGTTTTCCCTCTTCAGTTTTCTAACCAGTCTTTCATGGGCATCTATGGAGATTGAGTAGGGTGCCCTTTGCAGGTGAATAGACTGGTGTTTACTAGGTTTACACAAATGGACAATAATTACTGCCTGAAACACTGGGTTCTAAGTTCTAGCTGCATTTCATCACTGAGTCAGCAAAAATCATTGTCTTTTATTTTCAGGTTCTAACAATCTTTATCTTTAAATAAAAAATCAAGTAAATTTCTATTTCAATGTTTATTGCCATTTCAAAGACAATAAACAACATATTTCTGAAACATTATGCCAGCAAATAGGGATATAGAGGCAATTACAACCAACATTTCATTACTTGAAACTGTCATCCTTGCAAGTTAATTATAATTCTGTGTAACACATCAGGAAGTAAAATACTATTTAAATCAGTCATGAAAATCAGTACTGTAGTATAGCCTGCAATAGTTCCAACATTTATTTTTGGTCATGCAAGTCCGATGTTTGCAACCAAAATTAAACGCTTTCATTTTCAGTCTGTCAAGTGTTATGGCCCCAAATAATTTAGACAGGTCTGATGGCTCTAATTTTATTACAGCACATCAGTTTTTGGGTGTGAAATAGACGAAACGCTGGGATTAGTATTACTTGGTAGGAACACAAATGAGCAGCAGTACCAGTATTGGATTATTCTATATGACAACGATTACATTTACAGGTCCAGTTTAAAAATTCTGTCCCTTCACTGTTTTCCCCATCACTTGAAAGTTGGTTGTTTATGCAAGTCGATGTATTTGGAAGTTTTTGGAATCTTTTTACCTGGTTCTGAAGGAGAAGGTGCTGATTTTTTTTTTCTTTATACCAATAAGAGCTACATCATCCAACATCTGTAACATCATTGTATCTTTCACGTAGCAAGCCTGGTAGCTCCAGCAAAAGATCAACTAATAAGCAATGCTATTAAATCAATAAATTGATATAATGATTTTTAAAAGGTTTGGTTTGAAACTTTTTTAAAACCTAGAGCTAGTTATTCTTAATTATCCTTGCAACTGTCAAGAGCTCCAGTGAAGCATGCTGGTCGCCTGACATTTTGTGAGCATGGCATGGCACATGACTGCCATTTTTCTGTCACAAGGTTTAGTGTGGTTGTCTTCCTTATTTGTATTTATAATGCCTAAGCGATTGAAATAAAAAGTTAATTCAGAAATTGTCACAAGTTGATTTTTGTCACAGGCAGTTACTCCAAAGTTGAGGCATTCAGTTCAAGTAGAAAAATGTCACAATTTATATCTGTCAAATACCCCATTCAACGGGTCAGTTATGGAACTGAAGTTGCAGGAGACAAAACCGACTGGTTGTCAGTTCATTATAATTTTCTCGTCAAACTTGGTTTCGTCTACCAGAAACCTGAGGCAGCAAAGTCAATATATGCTAATCAGGATTGAATGATGTAATGAGGACTTCTGTTGCTGTCTGTAAAACGCCTGTGCTGTTGTTAGTTCTTGAGCTTGCCCGCAAACCACAAGTATAAATCAGTAGGGAAACATCTCCCATGATATTTAAACAAATCCTTAACTTTGATAAAATAGTTTGGAAGGCAGTTATGTCATTTTTAAAAATTTATTCATTTTATGGGAAGTGGGCGTCGCTGGCTGGCCAGCATTTCTTGCCTGTCCCTAGTTGCCCTTGAGAAGGTGGTGGTGAGCTGCCTTCTTGAACCACTGCAGTCCCCCTGCTGTGGGTTGACCCACAATGCCCTTGGGGAGGGAATTCCAAAAATAAATGCTTTCGTTTTCAGTCCGTCATGTGTTACGGCCCCAAATAATTTAGACAAATGGCTGTAATCTTATTAGAGCACATCAGTCTTTGGGTGTGAAATGGAGACCAAACACCGGGATTCGTATTGCTTGACAGTAACACATATGATTGATCGTTGTGATTTATAAATAAATCTCGATGAATTCCACTTTGGGAAATGGAGTAGCAGGAAGAAGGAATCCTCATCCCCTCAAGGAATATATGGACCAAGTCCAACATACCTGTAGTTCTGTGCAACAGTGAAATAAGGAGGTTGTGCTTCTCTAATGAGGAAGTCACAGATCTTAACATCGCTGCAAACAACTGCAATTACTAATCTCCAGCTCCGTTTGGTTGCCACAGGGGTAATTACTAATGTCTGGTCTGTATTAAGCACACAACTAATGCTATATTTTCCAGAGTAAATGTCGTCAATTTTTCTGAAGCAGTAAGGTTATTTCTATGCTTTTTAGTGACTGTGGGTCGCCAAAAGAACTGTAGACAACCAAATCCATGCCTTAACTCCTGCTTGAATAGACCATTGATACTGGAATTGTCTAACAGCTTTATGCAATGATGTTTTGCGTTGAAGGCCCCTGTACAACTGTTTGCTTTTGTAGATGGCGGCATCTTCCATTTGAGTTGGGCATAGAGTCAAGGCCTACTCTGTTCTAGTGCATTTGTAAATGGATCAGTCTGTCCCATCAAAAAATCTTCAAAGTATATGAAGAGGCTAGACATCATCTGTAGTAGAAGATCAGCAGAAAATGTGGCTGAGGCAGGAGAAGCAGATTTCAGGCTGTGTAAGCAAGTAGACGGGAGTGTGGTTTGGAGGAAAGGCAGGGAAATTTGCCCTACTTTGCGTGTCCTGCCACTGAACTTGATAAATCTTTCAATCCCACCCTTTTTTTTTTTTAGATCCTTTCCATAGCCCTTTGCAGATGAACAGTTGCTTTGTGCTCAACTGTAAACTTATCAGAAAATGTTATAGCAATTCGAAATTGTCCCAGCATGAATTCGGGGCTGTGGGAAAAGAAGCACTAGGAGAAGCTTCACGATTTGTTCCATATCCTTTTCCTGTTTCCCTGAGGTTGTGGATCTAAATATTAGTCAGAATAATTCAATCCTATTAGGGCGCTTCGAACATCTTCACTGGGAAGTGACTCATTTACAGTTTTGAGGTCTGTGGGCGGGGGAAAAAGGTTCCTGTCGGTTTTATCTGCTGATGAAATCTCCATTAACCATGAGTGTACTCGATCTTTTGTATTTCTTCTAGCAGATGTCAATTTCAAAAGAAATGGGAGATTTTTTAAAATTTCCTTTGGAAAGCAATTAAAAGGAGGAAAAGGATAAAAAGAAAAATCTGGCACTTTATTTTTTTGGTAAGGATGTTCGAAAATGAAATTATAAATGAGAACCTAGCTAAATTTATTTTTATAAATTTAATTTATAAATTTTATATAAATTTCATTTATTCTGTCACTGCACCTGAAACATTAACTTTTTTTCCTTCACCGTTGCTGCCAGACCTGATGAGGTTTTCCAGCAACTTTGTTTTTGTTCCTAAATTTATTTTATCTGCATGACCTATTTTTCCTCAACCACACACCCACCTCATTTCTTTTTTGCTTCCAAGATGTTGACTCTCACTAGGATCTGGTTTTGTGGCAGGTCACTGAAATGCTGGCCTTGCAGTTTGTATTTTCATTTGAGAGAGCCGCCTGTCGATTGTCTAGGAGCTATGTTTTTTTTTGGAATGGTTGGTTGGGTACTGCATCATGCATAAAGCTCTGAAACAACACATTACCCTCCAGCTGTAGTGAGGCAAGAGAACACACTTTGGTTCAAGTCAGAACCAAAATAGATTGATCAGCTGTAAGGATTTCAGGACAGCTGACCTCAGTTGAGGATTAAAAAGCTTGTAGACTCCTTGCTGAGGGAGGGAAAAATGTAGCGATTCATCCCAGGCCCAGGGTGTGCTGGAAATTACACAGCAGAGCTTATTGTTCTATTCATACAGAATAAAATGCCAGTGGTCTAACAGAATAGACGGTCACCAAACCGTGAAACCAAATTGTAGCACATTCATAGTGCTAGAAATGGTTTTGTGAACAAGTTTAAGCTTTCTAATCATGTAATCAGTATGAGACAGCCAGGACACTTGGTGTTATTAAACTATTTTGGATTTTCAACAGTGCCTCAATGCTGAATGTAAACTTTACTCTGTCTGCATTAACTGTTTTGTTAAAACTACAAAAAAATGCATATTTTTAGCCCCTTTAGTGTAACTTGTTATAACTTCTCAGCTTTTTAGTAATGCCTATTCAATACAAATGGTGTTCTAAATCTATACAGTATTGGCAATTTGAATGAATTGTAATGCTGGTGACAACACCATAGTATTGTATTATGAGTACTCTCCGGAAACAGCTGTGCCCCTAGCCAGCATTCCTATGGTGCAGTGGGAGTGTCCCTACCTCTGGGTCCGAAGGTCCGGTCAAGTCCCACTTGGCTCAGCCATGTGCTGTAACATGCCAGTAAAGGGCTGATTAAAAATATTCATGTCAGTTACGAAAATAATTAACTCATTCACCGTGTAGTGTAACAATATTAAGTGCTGATAAGATCTTTGAATGTTAAGTGCAGAAACTGGATGTCTCGAGCCATCAGGTTTGCACTGGGCAGTTTTACCTACAGGAGCTACCTAGCTTGATTCTAATGCTGCAGATCACTCTTTCTACCTTTAAATATTCCTCCTTGTCAAGCAACTATACGATTTTAATTTTTTTCAGATAATTGCTAGACTCTGATTCAACAAATTGTCAAAGAATTGGACAATTAATCCCCCGCTTCAATTTTTTATTTTAAATCTTGTGTCTTAAGACTTATTGGTAACCATAAATTTGTTATTACTTGTGTCACCAAGCAGCAGAAGTAAACTCACTATTTGTTAAATAAGGGGTCACTCCTTAATCATCTGATAGTGGTAAAGTCACTGAACTCTCCAGTTCCTCCTTCGTGGCTCAAACCTTACCACTTGATCCTTGGTAACAGCCTAGCAATTCTGATCTATGCTGTTTTAAAAACCCTCTTTTCAGTTTTTGAGTACATAATATCTTCGTTCTGATCTAACAAAGTGAAATAGGCCACATTGACCTTTTTCTGTTTAGTGCTTCTAGATGTGAAACAGGATTCAGTTTTCAATGTCATGGACTTATTCACCTATGCTACATCATTTTGCTGACTTTGTATCTGCTAAAGATCCTTCTGCTGTCTCCTCCATTTAAAATCCTATAATTTTTAGGCCATAGTCATGGAGTCATACAGCATGGAAACAGACCCTTCGATCCAACTAGTCCATGTCGACCATGTTCCCAAACTAAAGTAGCCCCATTTATCTCTGTTTGTTTGGCCCATATGCCTTCAAATGTTTCCTATTCATGTACTTATCCAAATGTATTTTAAACTTTTTGTGACTGTACCTGCATCCATCACTTTCTCACATACCACACATGTGAATCACTGTTTTTAAAAAAAAAAGTTTTCCTTTAGTGTCCTTTTTTCAAACTTTGTACTTTCTTGAAACTATATCCCCCCCACTAGATTTGAACTCCCCTGATCCTAGGAAAAAGATCTTTGCTATACAGCTTATCTATGCCCTGTATAATTTTATAAACCTCTAAGGTCACCCCACAACCTCCTATACTCCAGTGAAAAAATGTTGCAGCTTTTTTTATAACTTGAACTCTCCATTTCTGGTTTTTCTTTCCCTGTTTTTGTTTTCAAAATTGTCTATATTTTCCTGCATTTGAGTGTATATGCTACTTATCTCCCTCCTGCAATGTTTCAAATGGTTTTATAATTTGGTGTTGAGTAACTGAGATGAAATTTTAATGATTGCAGTTTATTAATTACATAGCAACAAGGGCAGCTGTGACATGGACCCCATTGCAAAATCATCCACCCGCCGGTTTTATTCTGCTCTTTTTTTAGACATTGAACCACTTTCTGTTTATGTAGCCACACTGTTCTCGATTCCATGTGCTACTATCTTTGCTATAAAACTTTATCGGGTACTTTACCCTTTGAAGATCTGTAAAACAGCAGAGCATCTAGTCTGCTTCTTCAAAGAATTCCAACAGGTTGGTCAGGCCCAAAGCGTCAGAGAAATCAGTGTTAACAGACCCTTATTCACTGTTTTTCTCAGTACTCCATTATTTTAGTCTGGTGGCCTGCCTCATGATTTCCTGGCTTCGAAAGCCATCTTGGCTTCTTTCCATTCTTCTGGTTCAATTTGACTATTGACTAAATCCTTGAATTCTCTCCCCAAGGTCATTGTGGGTCTTCCTACAGTACATGAACTGCAACGGTTCAAGAAAGCAGCTCGCCACCACCACCTCAAGGCAACGAGAAATGGACAATAAATGCTGGCCAGCCGGTGATGTCCACATCCCGCGAGTGAATTTTTTTTTTTTTTTTTTTTTTGGAAGAAGAAGTTACATTTCACAGACTTTTTCAGCATTCCATTTAGAACCTTTACTGTGTCTTTCCTTGAGATTATTATTTATCAAATCTTGGTAGCTTACCTTGCTTGGGATTTTATAACCCCTTTAAAACCATAGCTCTTTGCATAGTAACCTCTAGCCATATAAGTTCAAGATCAACCTTCTCTGAACATGAAGGTACAGAACTTCAGTTTTTTTTTTTTGCTGCCCAATGTAAAGCATCTCCATCTCGGGAGCCCAAGCTCTCCGTAATGATCCTCTTGTCCTATTTAATACATCTGTCGAAAGCTTTTGTATTGCCTTTTTCTCATTAATTTTTTTTAATTCTCTAACCTTTCTAACCTCCATCTATTTCTGTAGCTTTCCTTTATATTTAAACTCTATTTCTTTATCTATCTGTCTTGTGTGCACTAAATATTTTTCTAATTTTAGATTTGGCCTAATTTCCTTCTATTCCTTCATGGGACCTGTAGTCTTCAATGAATTCCCTTTTTCCCTTTATTGGAATTGGTTCAGTTTTAATCCACCTTCCAGTTTGTGTTCCCCGTTGCTGAAAACAAACACAGGTCTGTTGATCAATTTTTCCTTCCAGTTAATGTGTGCTAGATTACATCTTGCTATGAATTTGTATTTCTTTTCAACCTGGTTGACTTTTTTCTTATATCTGTACGGTATGAATACTATGTGGCAGTGAATGTTAGTATGTATTAGCATGTAAGGTATTGCTTCATAATTTAATTTATCAAGACTTTGAGATGACCTGTGCCCACTATTCGATAACACAAGTTTCAATTTGGAGTATGCTCATTGATTGTGATATGCAAAGTTCACAAAGAGATTTAATTTTGTTGATTAGAAACCGAAAGAATTGCGGATGTTGTAAATCAGGAACAAAAACAAAAAGTTTCTGAAGAAGGGTCTCGACCCGCAACGTCAGCTTTCCTGCTCCTCTGATGCTGCTTGGCCTGCTGTGTTCGTCCAGCTCTACACCTTGTTATCACAAAAACAAAGTTGCTGGAAAAGCTCAGCAGGTCTGGCAGCGCCTGTGAAGGAAGAAAAACAGAGTTAACATTTCCCTTCCTCATAACATTATTTAATTTTGTTGATTGATTGTCATTTTGGGTCCAGAAATCTCCAGGGAGGCTAAGGGGCTCTAGCCCAGGACCTTTGCCACTGGCATTGTCATTCAAATTTCACTGGGGTCATGATCATTATTATGGCAATAGGCATAACAAGGCAGTTCGTCTGCCATGGAAAGTGTAAGAAAATAGTACCTTCAGGGGGCACTGAACATAATCCCAGTCTGGTTTCCCAGATCGGCCCTAATCACCCCTTTTAGAGTGTTAGCACACCTGTGCTTCCTTCAGATTTCAGAGCCATAGAAACGGTCAAAATACACCTCTCCCCAAGACCTCCTAAAAGGCAGGACTCTGCATGTGCCAATTTAATTTCTGTTCCACTTAGTGTCTCCCAACAAAGTTTATACAAAAGAGTTAGATTTTTGGCCTTTGTGAATGTGTTTTCCTTATGATGGATGTGAGTGGACAATAACTGTTGCCTATCTGTTGTACCATTTGTTTGAAACTTGCAGTCATATTAGGTTGTGTTACATTAGCAGTCCAGTGCTCCTTAGCTATAGAACATTCTGTGTAAATGTCAATATCATAGACCAGAGGGTGGCCATCCTGATATACAGTTGTTAACGTCTCCATGACTGTCAAATGGGAAGTTGGGTGAGGAATTGCATTCAACACCATCAGAGCAAAATGGGAGAAATGCTGCAGAGAGAATGCGTGTTTTAAATGGAAGTTTGGGAGGGAATGTTCAGCTAAACCTAAATACATCCCATTTAGAGTCGTAGTCATACAACATAAAAATCTTTGGTCCAAGTTTTCCATGCCGACCAGATATCCTAAACTGATCTAATCCTGTCTGCCTGCATTTGGCCCATATCCTTCTAAACCCGTCCTATTCAGGTACCTGTCCAATGTCTTTTAAATGTTGTAACTGTACTTGCATCTACCACTTCCTCTGGTAGTTCATTCCATACATGAACCACCTGCTGAAAATGTTGTTCCTTTGGTCTCTTTTAAATCTTCCCCTCTCACCTTAAAAATGTGCCCTCTAGTTTTGAATTCCCCTACCGCAGGAAAAAGACCTTTGCTATTCATCTTATCAATGCCCCTCATGATTTTATAAACCTCTAAGGTCACCCCTGAATCATCTAAGGTCCAGGGGAGAAAGCTCCAGCCTCTCCTTATAACTCAAGCCATCCAGTCCCAGTAACATCCTTGTAAATCTTTTATGCACCTTTTCCAATTTAATAATATCGTCCCAAAACAGGGTCACCAGAATTGTATGCAGTTCTTCTAAAGTGGCCTCACCAATATTCTGCACATGCGTAACATGACATCCCAGCTCCTATATTCAATCCTCTGATCAATGAAGGCATGTGTGCCAAACACCGCCTTTCCCACTTTACCTACTTGTGACACTACTTTCAAGGAACTATGTATCTGAACCCCTACAATCTCCAGAGCCCTACGATTAACTGTTTAAGACCTGCCCTGGTTTGTCTCACCAAAATGCAACACCTTGCATTAAACTCCATCTGCCACTCCTTGGTCCATTGGCCCAGCTGATCAAGATCCCTTTGAAGAGGGTTATCTAAGAGTACACTGTCTGCTATAGTACCAGTTTTGATGCCATCTGCATCCTTACTAACCATGCTTCCTGTATTCTCGTCCAAATCGTTTTGTTAAAAGACAAACAGTGGACCCAGCACCAGTTCCTGCAGCACACCACTGGTCACGGGCCTCCAGTCTGAAAAACAACCCTCTACCACCACTCCTTGTCTCCTACTGTCAAGCCAATTTTGTATCCAATTGGTTAGATCTCGCTGGATCCCATGTGATCTAGCCATACTAACCAGTCTACTATGCAGAACCTTGTCATAGGCCAGACAACATCCACTTCTCTGCTGGCATCTATCTTCTTGATCACGTACTCAAAACAAAAAAGCCTTGTATCAAGTTTGTAAGACATGATTTCCCATGCGCAAAGCCATGCTGACTTATCTCTAATCAGCCCTTGCCTCTCCAAATGCATGTAAATCTTGTCTTTCAGAATCCCCTTCAACAAATTGCCCACCACTGACGTCAGACTCACTGGCGTACAGTTCTCTATTTTATATGCCCAAGTTCCCTAGCTTCCATGTCTTTCTCCATAGTACAGATCTCACCTGTCTCCTGTACTTGCTTAAATAGATGGCCTCGTTGATCTTTAAGGGGTCCTATTCTCTCCCTTGTTGCTCTTTTTTGATTTCGTAATGTATTTGTAGAATGTCTTTGGATTCTCCTTAACCTTACCTACCAAGGCTATCTCAATTTCCCCTTCATGGCCTCCTGATTTCCCACTTAAGTATGCCCCTACTCCCCCTATACACATCAAGGGATTCACTTGATCCCAGCTGTCTGTACCTGATGTATGCCCTCTTCTTTTCCTTGACCAGGGCTTCAATATTTCTTGAGACAACAAGGTGCAGGGCTGGATGAACACAGCAGGCCAAGCAGCATCATAGGAGCAGAGAGGCTGACGTTTCGGGCCTCGACCCTTCATCAGAAAAGGGGGAGGGGAAGGGGGTTTTGAAATAAATAGGGAAAGAGTGGGAGGTGGATAGAAGAGGGATAGAGGAGAGGATAGGTGGAGAGGAAACAAACAGGTCGAAGAGGCGGGGATGGAGCCAGTAAAGGTGAGTGTAGGTAGGGAGTTAGGAAGGGGATAGGTCAGTCCAGGGAGGACGGACAGGTCAAGGGGGCGGGATGAGGTTGGTCGGTAGGAGATGGAGGTGCGGCTTGAGGTGGGAGGAAGAACAGGTTAGGGAGGCAGGGACGAGCTGGACTGGTTTTGGGATGCGGTAGGGGGAGGGGAGATTTTGAACTTGCTGCAAAAATGCTATCCCCTATTCCCAATTCCTTCGCCTCCGCCACATCTACTCCCAGGATGAGGCATTCCACTCCCGTACATCTCAGTTGTCCTCGTTTTTCAAGGACCGTAACTTCCCCTCCTCGGTGGTCGAGAACGCCCTCAACCGTGTCTCCCACATCTCCCGCACCTCATCCCTCACACCCCGTCCACGCAATAAGAACCGAAAAAGAATCCCCCTCGTCCTCACGTACCACCCCACCAACCTCCGGATCCAACGCATCATCCTCTGACACTTCCGCCATCTGCAATCCGACCCCACCACCAAAGACATCTTTCCCTCCCCACCCTTATCTGCTTTCCGGAGGGACAACTCTCTCCGTGACTCCCTTGTCCGCTCCACACTCCCCTCCAGCTCCACCACACCCGGCACTTTTTTCCCTGCAACCGCAGGAAGTGCTACACCTGCCCCCATACCTCCTCCCTCATCCCCATCCCAGGCCCCAAGAAGACTTTCCACATCAAGCAGATGTTCACCTGCACATCTGCCAATGTGGTATATTGCATCCGCTGTACCCGGCGTGGCTTCCTTTACATCGGGGAAACCAAGCGGAGACTCGGGGACCGCTTTGCAGAACACCTACGCTCGGTTCGCAACAAACAACTGCACCTCCCAGTCGCGAACCATTTCAACTCCCCCTCCCATTCCTCAGACGACATGTCCATCCTGGGCCTCCTGCAGTGCCACAACGATGCCACCCGAAGGTTGCAGGAACAGCAACTCGTATTCCGCTTGGGAACCCTGCAGCCCAATGATATCAATGTGGATTTCACAAGTTTCAAAATCTCCCCTCCCCCTACCGCATCCCAAAACCAGTCCAGCTCGTCCCTGCCTCCCTAACCTGTTCTTCCTCCCACCTATCCCCTCCTCCCACCTCAAACCGCACCTCCATCTCCTACCGACCAACCTCTTCCCGCCCCCTTGACCTGTCCGTCCTCCCTGGACTGACCTATCCCCTTCCTAACTCCCTACCTACACTCACCTTTTACTGGCTCCATCCCCGCCTCTTCGACCTGTTTGTTTCCTCTCCACCTATCCTCTCCTCTATCCCTCTTCTATCCGCCTCCCACTCTCTCCCTATTTATTTCAAAACCCCCTTCCCCTCCCCCTTTTCTGATGAAGGGTCTAGGCCCGAAACGTCAGCCTCTCTGCTCCTATGATGCTGCTTGGCCTGCTGTGTTCATCCAGCCCTGCACCTTGTTGTCTCGGATTCTCCAGCATCTGCAGTTCCTACTATCTCTTTTCTCAATACTGGTCAGGATTTCCACACCCCCCACCCCACCCCCAAACCCTGTCCAAATTGGCTTAAAGCCTCTATCCTTTTACAATTCTCATGCACATGGGACTGCCATTGTGGCATGCATGGGAACCACTTTAGGAAATCTTCTGCTTCAGTGTGGCTTCTCTTCCCCACCTCAAATCCTCCATAGTTTACCAGCAAGACTTGGCAAAATACGGTCGCCTTGACCACAAGACATTATTTTGTTTTTAGGCATATTGTGGGCCTGCCAGTAAGGCTTGTGAATTATTTGTGATGTAAATGTGAACTTCACATAGTAAACAAACAGTGAAATGTGCTCTCTGGTATTTTCAAACAAATTGCTGAGACTTAAAATCAGCATTTTCTGCAGGCTTTGTGAGACTCAGCAGCTTCTATTCATGTTAATGTTGCGGAGTTCTTGTCCACTCATTGGAAAGTAAGGGTTACAGGGACACTTCTTTTTAAAACCAGTATAAGATCCAGAAGGGAGTCTGCAAATTAATACAGAATGTAGTCCGTGATGGATGCTATGAAAATAAGAATGCTATAGGAAACGTCACTGCCTGCCTCTTTTCCTTTTTTCCTAATAAGTTTAAGTTAGGAGCCCATTTATTTAACACAATGTTTAGCTTTTTGGGCTTTGCATCCTGAAGTAATTAGGCTGAACAAAAGACAGATCCTGGTAAGGCTGATAACTTAACAGTGTGATTGTAATGTCAAATTCTTTTGCATTCCTGAGGATGTTTTGAAGCCTGTACTTAACCATTCAAAAAGCAGAACCAACCATTAATTGAATATCTCTCTCTTGCTCTCTCTTCTATTTTAAAAACAAATGGAGAAACTAAACTGATGAAGAATATTGATGAGAAAATTTCATGAAAATCTGACAGATGAATAGTATCACTAACTATCAACTTTCAAACAATCACTCTTCACTGCATTATTGCATTTAACATGCAAATATTTAAGTGCGTGATGCCAATTGGTTTTGCATATTTGAGCTCTAAATTATTAATGATGTAATTGCAGTGTGCAATGAGCACGCACATTGTTTAGTGTTTGAGCCACCTCATTTACTGCAAGGTATTTTAATGTTAAAATTGGATCCAACATCAAATCATGTGATGTTGGTAACTGTAATTTTTATAACTTGCATGGAAATATTTGTGGACTTTAGTGACTCAATTTTTAGACGAGTTGACATGTACTAAATCTCATGGAAAGCAAAATATATCATTGACCAATTGCAGTTACATTAGAGCAACTTGACATATGAACATATACACAAAATAGCAGATGTAAGCTACACAGCCCCCCAAACCTGTTGTACCATTTCTGTATGATCATGGCTGTTTGATTTGAACTACACATTCACATCTAGCCTCAATAGCCTTTGCCTTGCCTAACAAGATTTTATCTAATGCTGCTTAAAAGCAATTAATAACCCTGCTTCAACTGCATTCTTAGGCAGAGTTCCAAAATCTCTCAATCTCCGAAAAGAGAAAATCTCCACATCTTGTTTCTAAAAGGGAGATCCCAAATTTTAAAACATTTGTGTCTCTTAGTTCTGGACTCACCCATGGTGGAAACACCCCTTCCACATGCATCTTGTCGAGACCTTTCAGGGTAATGTGTGGTTCACTTAATTTAAGGCATCCCTCCCTTTTCTAAACTCTAGTGTAACAAGCCCAGCCTGTCCAACTTAGCCTCCTCAGACAGCCCACTCATTCAAGACCTCAATCTAGCAAAAGCTGTAACTGCCCCCAATGCATTTATATTTCTTTTTTTTTCAAATAGAGGCCAAAACTGTGCACAATTTTCCAGTTGTGGTCTCGCTGGTACTCTGTATAATTGAAGCATAATATCCTGCCTTTACGTTCAATTCCTTTTATAGTCAATGTTAGGATCCCATTAGCTGTCTCGAATACATGCTGTATCATATTTACTTAAGTTTGATGCTTTCCCTAACTTTAGTTAACTACTAATGCTGGGTCCTTCCTCTTTTAGAATTTGCCTTTTATTGTTGCAATATATATATTCTGAAATATCCTCTTTAAAATCCTGTGTGTTTCTAATGATCCATCCTGTAGCCTCATATGCCAGGTCACTTCAGGTCGCTCAGCTTTTGTGCCCACGTGGTTGCCCTGGTATAAATTCATAATACACGTCTTCAGTCCAATTTTCTCCCTTTCTAACTGGATGTAAAATTCAGTCACTGTATGGTCTCGGCTATCTCAGGATACATTTACACTTCGGTCATTAATGAATTAATCCTCTCTCAATGCACAATATCAAGTCAAATGTACCCTGTTCTCTGGTTGCTTCCAGAAAGTTTCTTAAACCAGCACAATCTCCAAGCACTCTATGAAATCCTCATCTAGGCTACCACTGCTATTCTGATTACTCCAGTTTTTAACTGGATTGAAGTTGCCTGTGATTGTTGCTGTTCCTTTATCAGGAGCACCTAATATTTTTTCCTGTACAATTTTATCCTATACTGTGGCTACTATTAAGGGGCTGTATACCACTCCAACTCATTTTCTCCTCCTGTTCCTTATGTCCACCCAGACCCAAACTACTCTAATCCCTTGAACACAAGTCATGTCAATCTATTGCACCAATATTATGTTTGATTAACAATGCTGCCCCTCCACCTTTACAGAGTTTCTTATTCATCTGGCATGCATTATACTCAGGATCCAATTTTTGTCATCCTGCAGCCATGTCTCTATAATAGCAATCAGTATTTAATTTTAATGTGTGCTATCAATTTTTTTTTAACTGACGAATTGCATAATGAGTTGTTACAACTGTGCATATATGTACTGAATGCTGTCGCAGTGTAATCAATGCTAGTTTGCACTTGAACTTAACCGTAAGATTAATTGTTTAACCTGATTTTGTTCCATCCTTTGTCTGCACATGGAAGGCATGATTCTTGATTAGCCCTGGTTTGTTTGTTGTTAATGTTCCTGAAGTGTCTTGGGAGGTCTCTGGTTATATTACTTGTTGCTGCTCCTAGAAAGGTGTGATGTTGGCAAAGAAGGCACCTAAAGTGAGCAAGAAATTAATAACAAAAAGATTAAATTTAAATTGGAACTCTTCAGAAACCAGTTTAATATATCCAGTGAATGTTAAGCCATAAAGATGAGGAAGGTGCTAGTGTTCACTATTGTAAGCTAGGCCAACAACAGGTGCATGATGTTTTTTGTCTAGGGGGAGAGAAAGCATCTGCAATATGTCAGTGAATAATCTTGTGCTAAATGGCTGAAACTGGCTTCTCCTATTTATTTGGTGAGTCTGACTGTGACCATTCATCTCTCAAGACTGTCAACGAATGCTGGTTGGCAGATTTCACTCTGCACGGTGAGGTGGAGTGCCCCTGTACGGTCTATGTGATGATGCTCACCTTTTGCATGCCTCACCTTTTGTCAACTCCAAGTCACAAATGGTGCAACCAGTTCAGAGCAGGTTGGCGATGATCCAGTTCAGAGCCTGTCCCCAATGCAAATCCCAAAGATGTTATTAGGATGCTGTTCTGGTTTAGTTTGTGTGTACAGACAGTGACAGCTGCTAGTACAAGCTGTTGTTTGTTTATAGCTCTCTTCAATGGCAGGAACACGAATTTAGGTGCCCTCCAGTCAGCGTTAACTTGCATTTATTTTATCTTGTTCTTCCGAGATTTAGGAGTTTCTCGCAAGATAACAATTCCACAATGGTCGACATTCAGCTGAAAATTGCAGCTTTCTGATTGAAACTGAATTAAAAGATCCTCAAATGGTTGGAGCCTTCTAATCCAGTGGTAACCACCTCGATCTTTTTGAAAGTTGGGTGTGGAGACAATACCAACATACATTTATACATTGCCTTTACTGTAGTGAAAGGTCCCAAGATATTTAATAGTTTAGTGAGATCAGATGTAGAGAGGGGAGAATCTGTCTTCAAATTGAACAGAAACCTTTTTTAATATCTTTTTTACACTATATGTGTAAGGGTGTGGGTAAATGTATCCATAATTCCCACTCCTGTCAGAATCCATTAAAATATCTGTGTAGGTATTTGGTAAAAGTAGATTAGGGTTGGTCCCAATTTTTTTTAAAGTCTTTCCCCAACCCTCACTTCAATCATATGGTCCATTAACACACTCTTGTGCCCAACCTTTTGTGCAGAATGAAAGCCTTGTCATTAGGGTGGCTGAATTGAATACCTGTGAAACTATATACCAGCATAAAACATCATCCTCCAGGGGGGATGTGGCGCGTGTATTGGTCAGAGAAACAGCAATTTAAATTGAACAGTTATCACAAGCACTCTATTTTCCCAACTCCTCCACCCCCGCCACCTTTTTTTTTAAGTCATGGAAAGAAAAACTTGCAGACTCTTTTTGAACATGGTACAGCTCCACTGCTGATTATTATTTGCACATGGTGTTACATCTGTCACCTGAAATGTCAGAGCCTATGAAGTGATAATTGTTCCTGTATTGTAAAATGTTTTACTTGTGCTTGATCGCTCTTCATTTACAAAGGTATTTTAGGAGTCTGAACAGAGAGGCTTTGCTAAATCTTACTGTGATTTTTCTTACTTAAGATATCAGCCTGGGAAATTTCTCTTCATTTGTCCTATTCTAACTGGCTGTCCTTTGCCAAACCACTGGATTATGTGAGGAGCAGGAATTTTGGTATCAGCACTAATTCCAATGCCTGTGGACTGGCGTTATGTCATAGTAAGACCTGGGAGACTGTAGCATGTGGCTGTGGAATGTTGCATTGAACTGCAGTAAATACTTTAGTCCTGTCCTAGTTTAAAAATGTCTGGAAAATCTTCACAGGCACTTTAAATTTAAACAATAGGTAAACAAAGTCACTGCCTGCTCCATTCACAACTCCAGCAAACAGTGGGGTTTGGGAGATGGTTCAGCAAAACCTCGTCTTGCAAAATCAGTGATTCACAAGCTTTTCAGAAAAGCGATTTTATTGCTGTTTCAATAAAATAGGTAAATGGCAGTTTGAATTTGTGTGTAGGAAGATCAGCACTTTCAAATCACAATATTTTATCTTCTACAGCATTAATTATGCTATTATTAAAAAGCCGCTTGACTAATGGCATTAGATGGAAGCTGTCTTCAGAGTGAGGGTCCATTGGATTGAAATAATTTAGAATAGTTAAGGTGAAACCCGTTCCTCTGGTTTAGATAACTAACGTTAATTCAGTTGTATCTCATGAAGTTTGTGTGTTCTTCCTTGCACATCCTCAGTCTAATAAAATAGGCTGGAGCCTGAAGGGAGTGTATCATTTATGGTCCTGTTGCAGATATGTCTGAATGAACTTGGGAGCCCTGCATGCATGTAATCAGTCTCTGATTTCAGATTCCATTTGTGGCCTGGTATGTACAGTATATTTAGTTTCATGCTGGAATTGCTGTAAAACCTCTGTAATAAAATTCAGAGAGTTTCATAATTGTCAATTTGTTATCTTGAGTAGCATTAAACCAGCCTATAGCATGCAGAGCTTGCTTCGATCTGTTATCATGGAACTCATTCTTCTGTTCTTGCCTAAACTTGCATTTTTGCCTTGAATGGCAGAAGCCTCTACTGAATACTGCTGTACAACTCACTGCCTCACATTTATTCAGCAGCTGGCAACACGGTGGATTTTTTTCATTTTATACCAATGATAAGAGAATCTCTCAAGACTATCAGCAACAAAATGTTAGGGTTCTATGAATTTATGACAAAGCAAGCTCTGTACGTTTGTGCTTTGCACAGGAGAATCATTTGCCTGCTGATTCAGCACTTAACATTTTATTCCATTCCTACACAAACTTCTGAAGAGCTTTACTTCATGCCTTTGAAATTTTTCATGTGACACTCAGTGCAAAGGTCATTTGAGACCAAAAGCTGCAGGAAGTTAGTTTTTTTTTGTTTTAGTGATGTTCTGAGGCATGGAGTGTACTCACTGGCGGCTTTGAAGAAATTTGAAGGTTATATACTTTTCCTAATGATCATAGTTTACTAGTGGAGTTCTGCAGGAGTCTTTTGGAACAACAACTATTTGCACTATACAGTAAAGATCTGGACGAAGGAAATAAGCCATTGTTGCTACATTTGCAGATGACCCAAAAATAGTTGGAGGAGCAGGTAGAGTTGGGGAAGTGGAATCATGCACATAGACTGGGCAGGATAGGAGAGTGGGCAAATAAGTAGTAATGTGGGAAAATGTGAGGTTATACACTTTAAGAATAGAGGCAGAGACTATTTTCTAAACTGTAAAGGATTTGGAGATCTGAAGCACAAAGGGTCTTGGGAGTCCTAGTTCAGGATTTGCTTATGGTTAACAGTTGGTACTTAAAAAGGCAAATGCAATGTTAGCAATTATTTCAAGAAGGCTAGAATACAAGAGCAGACGTGTAGTGCCAAGGCTGTATAAGGCTCTGGTCAGACCATGTTTGGAATATTGTGAGCAGTTTTGGACCTGTATCTAAGGAAGGATGTACTAGCCTTGGAGGGTGTCCAGACAAGGTTTACAAAAGTAATCAACAATGGAGTTTATAAGGGTGACGGGGAATCTGATTGAAACTTGCAGAATACTGAGAGGCCTGGATAGAGTGGATGTGGCGAAGATGTTTTCACAAATAGGAGAGACTAGGACCCGAGGGCACAGCCTCACAGTGAGGGGATGACCCTTTAGAACAGAGATGAGGAATATTTTTTCAGCCACAGGATGTTGAATCTGTGGAACTCACTGTCGCAGAGGGTTGTGGAGGTCAAATCATTCTCTCTAAGACAGGCCCATGATTTAGTAAGGGTATCAAGGGTTACTGGATGTAGGCAAGAGAATGGGGTTGAGAAACACATCAGCCATGATCGAATGGGGAGCAGACTTGATGGCCCAAATGGCCTAGTTGTGCTTCTGTCTTTTACTCTTGTGGTAATGGATGTTTAACTCCCTGTAAATAAAACTGAAGTAGTCAGTACAGGTACAATCCACGTTGAATTAAGCTGCTTGTTCTATCTCTATCTCTTTCTCAATTCTATTGCTCCCTGCACAACAATACAAAACCAGAGGGTATGCTAGTATGCACAAAGCTGTTTGTAGCTTGTGGAGCTGGAGCCTGAGCTACAGACATTATTGCACCTCTGGGATGGGCAAAGTTACCTGGACACTTTTCACCAGAAGGCAGTCACACCCCTCGGACTATGTAATTCAACATTGGCTTATGATCACTGACTGCAATTGTCCAACAGTTAGGTGCTTGTGAGCTGTGCAGACAAGAGTGGGAGTTTGAGCAGACTAGCCATGGCATTGGACTACAGGGAGCCATTCAAGTGAGGGCGGAAGTGGGGATGTAGCTGTGCCAAGGGACAGGATAACTAGGGGGGATATGTACTATTCTCTAGCCATGAGTGGGTGTCCTGAATGCTGTGTTGCCTGTCAATGACATCTCTTTGACTGGAGAAGAACTTAGCAGGGGAGGGGAGGGATCCTGTTGTTGCCAACCATGTTGGACTGGAAAGGACATTCTATTGAGCATTTGAACAGTTAGGAGCTAACTTGAAAAGCGCATTCTCAAAGGTGATGATCTCAGGATTGCTATCTGAGCCATCGACAAGCTGGCATTGGGTAAATATAGTTGGAGTTAAACATGTATCTCGTAGATTAATAGGGGAGATGGTCGATGTGGGGATGTTGTTTTCCGTTTGTAGGTTTTTTTGCTGTAGAAGTTGGATAATTAATTGTATTCAACAATAAGATAGGTGGATTTTAAATCACTAAGTGAATCAAGGGTTATGGGGGAAAAGGCAGAGTTGAGGATTATCAGATCAGCCATGATCTCATTGAATGGTGGAGCAGACTCTGGGTAGAATGGTTTACAATTGCTTTGATATCTTGTGGTCTAATGGTCTCCAGTTGCTTCACTCCTCGCTAACAGAAGGGATACTTTAAACCATGAACAACAACAAAGTTGCTAGAAAAGCTCAGCAGGTCTGGCAGCATCTGTGAAGAAAAATCGGTTAACGTTTCAGGTCTGGTGACCCTTCCTCAGAACTAACTATCCAGTTCTGAGGAGTGGTCACTGGACCCAAAACATTAACTCTGATTTTTCTTCTCAGACGCTGCCAGACCTGCTGAGCTTTTCCAGCAACTTTGTTTTTGTTCCTGATTTACAGCATCCACAGTTCTTTCAGTTTTTATACTATAAGCCATGTTTTGAAAAAACACACTGCATTGTGCTGTCGGGCTTTCTTTTTACATGATGGGACCTGAGCACAAGATTATTCTCATTTCCAGGTTTTTTTCCTGCTACTGAATATTATAGGCAGTCGATCATGCTTGTCAGAAAGATCAGAACTTGTACTATTGTTCTGTGGATTATATTGTGACATAGTGTGTTGTTAGTACAAGTATGTTTCTCCTTTAATATTAAAAATAAAATTAGGTGGTCTTGGCAATGCTTGGTTTTATTATACAGGCAAAGGCGGTATGAAGATTGGAGGCGTTCATGTTTTTAATCACTTGATTAACTAATTTTTTTCTCTCTCTCTCTCTCTCTCTCTCTCTCTCTCTCTCTTTCTCTCAGGTCCGAGAGATCCTTGGCCACTGTACCTGTCCATCACAGTTCCCTATGACAAAAGTATCTGAGGGTAAATATAAAGTCGGTGAGACCAGCACATTGATCTTCATCAGAGTAAGAGCCTTGTGCCATAACCATTTCTAATGTTGTACTTAAACATTTAAGTTTGTAGCAAGTAATTACAAGTATACTACATTAGGCTTGCACCAGCAACAGAGGATGGCAAATAGAAAGCAAAACCACAAATTCTGGCTTTATTTTTCTGTTGCTGCAACACTTAGTCCATTGAGTCTGTGAAATTGTGCATGGCCCAAACCAAGGAATAATGTTTGAATCTTTTAGTCCAAGTATGGATAGTACCCAAGCATTACTCACTGAAGGGAGGTTTTTATAGAGTGGCTATGAATTGTGTACAGTGACAAATTTTGGATTGGAGAGAACTGAGAATTTGCAGTCTCCATGCCCTGTATTATGCAACTACTGAGGTACTGACAAATAAAGTAGCATGGGAAAGCTAAACTTTAGCGCGCACAAACCTTTTTCAGATACATATCAATGGACTTTGTTCATACAAGTCATTCAATGAGGAGCAGTCAGGGCGGCTTTGTCAACACACCAGCAAGTCTCAGCTTGTGACACCCAGCAAGCTCGAAGGCAATCGTTTTTCAAATGTTTGTGGGGGAGCCTTTTTTTTTTCCCCCCCCAAGAAGTATCGTTTCTCCTATAAATACAAGTTAATGCTTTGTAGTTGTGACTTTCCAAGATGCTGCTTGTAGGTGAAGTGAAGCAGAGGCCCCCAAAACCCAGGGGAAAGTGATTGGCTATGTTCACTGAAGTTGGTATTGTATCTGCTTCCTCCACCACTTCTGGCAGCGCATTCCAGGGCACTAACCAACCCCCTGTGTAAACAAAAACTTGCCTGTCACATCTCCTTTAAACTTACCCCCTTTTTACCTTGAACCTCTGTCCCCTAATAATTGGCTTTTCTACCTGGGAATTGGACTCTAACTATCCATTCTATCCATGCGTCTCATAACTTTGTAAACTTTTAACAAGTTGCCCCCTCAACTTCTGATCTTCAAGTGAAAGTAAGTTTGTACAATCTCTCCTTCGTAGCCAATATCCACTTAAACCAGGCAGCATCCTGATAGTTTCTGTACGCTGTCCAAAACCTCCGTATCCTCCTTGTACTGTGGCAAGCAGAACTGAACACAATGTTAGAAGCAGGTAAAGCAAATTCAAAAGTAACTTTCAAAACTGAATTAATAACTACTTGAAAAAGAAAAACAAAATGCAGGTCAAATATAAAGGAAAACCAAATAAACTATCTAATATTGAAAAATAAGAATTCTTTAATCTGATTACCCTTGAACTGAGTGGCTTAGTGGGTCAATTCAAAGGGCAGAGTGAACCACATTACTGTGGATCTGGAGTCACATGTATATCAGACCAAGAAAGAACAACAGATTTCCTGCCCTACAGGACATTCATGACCTAGGTGTTTTTTTTATGACCATTGTTTCTATTACTGAGACTCGTTGTCCAAACCCACAGCTATTTAATTGAATTCAAATTCTCCCAGTTGCTATAGTGGAATTTGGACCAATATCTGCAGAGTGTAATGTTAATAGCCCAGTGACAACATCACTACTTCGCCATTTCCTGTCCATTTTGAAATGGAAGATATGATGCTTATAACAATGGGTGATCCATCTCTGGACTAACTATTGGATCCTGGTGGACTGGAGAGGGAAATTATACTCATTGGAATTATCAATTTGAATGGGTTGCAGAATGAACAAGTTATATTTGTGGTACAATACCATAACTGACTTTACACTTCATCCCAAAGCATGTTAAGTTGTCATAGGGATGATTGCGGGGATAGCAGTTCCCCTTGCTTAATTTAACTGGCTGTTTTTACATGGAAAGCTTTTCTATTTTTGGGTAGATACAGCTCTTTGAATTGGGAGAGCAAAACGAAATGAATGTTACTCAGGCCTACCCCTTAAGCAAAGGAAATATTAACATGGCTGAGGCCCAAGTTCAGTTTGGATTTCCTTTAGCTTGTATCTAGAGGCAGAATTCTGCTGAGGTCTTCTTTGAACCTTGATGCAGAAGGCAGTTAGCTTTGAAGCAGTTGGTTTAGTCAAAGTGATAGCATCTGCTAAGAGCTAGGAATTAACTGTTGGAGCATGGAGAGCCATTCAAAACCACGAGTGTTTAGTGTTTATGATGTTTAAATCCATTAGACAGATTGTAGCAAATCCTTAATGGTTGAGTGAGATATCCACAGTTGAGGTTTGAAAAGAATTTGGAGAATTTCAAAAGATAAATGAAGAATCTCCGTAAAATTTCATGCCTCTAAAATAGTTGAAACACTGATGTGGGATAAAAGTGAATTCCAGAATTTTGAGGCTTACTTCTTCCTTGGGTTGGTCCCAGGAGAAGTGCAAGTACCTTCAAGATTTAGTACTTTATTGTCTGTGATGGAGGGTGGGGAAAAAGCAGTGGGTTTAAAATGTAGAGTAGTAGACAGGAGACCTGTGACTAGCAGTGTGCAACAATGATCAGTGCTGGGTCCACTGCTTTTTGTCCTTTTTATATAAATGATTTGGATGTGAACGTAGGAGGTATGGTTAGTAAGTTTGCAGATGACACCGAAAATTGGTGTAGTGGCCAGTGAAGAAACTTACCTCAGTACAACAGGACTTTGATCTGATGGGCCAAGGTGTGGCAGATGGTGTTTAATCCACATAAATGTGAGGTGCTATATTTTGGAAGGGCAAATCAGGGCAGGACTTAGCAGTTAATGGTCAAGTCCTGGGGAGTATTGCCAAACAAAGGGATCTTGGATTGCAGATTGATAGTTCCTTGAAAGTGTAGTTGCAGGGTAGCGAAGGTGGTATTTAGTATGCTTGCTCTTATTGGTCAGTGTATGGAGTATAGGAGTTGGGAGGTCATGTTATGGCTGCACGGGGCAGTGGTTAGGCCACTTTTGAAATATTGCATTTGATTCTGGTCTCCCTGCCAAAGGAAAGATGTTGTTAAACTTGAAAGTGTTCAAAAAAGATTTGAGGATGTTGCTAGGGTTGGAGGATGTGAGCTCTCATAAGAGGCTGAATACGCTGGGGCTATTTTCCGTGGCGCTTTTGAGGCTGAGGGGTGACCTTTTTAAAGACGTATAAAAACATGAGGGGCATGGATATGGTGAATAGTCAAAGTCCTTCCCCCAGGGTACAGGAGTCCAAAACGAGAGGGCATAGGTTTAAGGTGAGAGGGGAACAATTTAAAAGGGACGTAAAGGGCTACTTTCTTGCACAGTGATGCGTATTTGGAATGAGCTGCCAGAGGATGTGGTGGAGAGTGGTACAATTACAACGTTTAAAAAGCATCTGGATGGCTATATGAATAGGAAGGGTTTAGAGGGATATGGACCATATGCTGGCAAATGGGACTGGATTAATTTAGGATATTTGGCCAGCATGGACGAGTTAGAGTGAAGGGTCAATTTCTGTGCTGCACGTCTCTGACTCTAGACTGAGTTTGTTGCATTAGTAATAACAATAGAGGAGATTAATAGTACTTTCTTTGTTTAATTGTTATGCAAGATTTGTTTATTTTTGTTTTAAAACGTGTAAAGTTTTTTTTTGTGGCACAATTCTGTAAGTTAGTTATGGACTATTTGGATTTTTCTTCTAAATATTGGAGGTCTTTAAGTATCTAACAATTGTCATTTTGTCATAGAATCATATAGCATGGAAACAGACCCTTCAGTCCATTGTCTAACACAACTACATTTGTACCTGTGGTACCAGCTCGTCCCTTGATGTTAATCATTCAAATGCCGGTTTTTTTCTCCCCTTAGTCTATTCTTATTTCAAAAATGTATTCAGTTCTCTATTAATGAAATCTTGAAATTAATGAATATTTAGCAGGCCTACGGGATATGCTATTATGTTCATTTAACTTTTCCTGATGCTTTCAATTGCATTGCAAATGTGTGCTGCACTAAATTGCATATCATGTAACTGGAAAAAATAAAAGTAAATCATGTGAGTCATTGTAAATCAAATTTGTCATTGTTGGATCGGGACGTGGTGTGGGTGGAAAATAGGTGAGGAGCAGGATGGCTCAGTGAATTATAGAATTAGGTTGGATCCGGGCCAGTTGAGAGAGATGAGGAACAGGGTGGGATAGTGATTTACAATATTTGCTTTTCAGCTCTTGCGTAAGGTAGAAGCTACCACAGATCTTAAAACGCCCCTCAGAGTTGAAGAAAAAAAGTGCTGTATGGAGTGAGTTTCAACCCATTATCTGGTGCAGATTACAAAACCAACAATATTAACAAAAGTACCTTTTGATGATATTGCTTGTGAGTGGAGATATTGAATAATATAGAAATGGACATTTAAAGGTCATTTTCAGCAAGGGACTGAAGACTGTTAACAAGTAATGTCGTGGCATGTTGACCAAAGTACAAATTGAATACAAACCAACCACAGAATTCATAAACACAGTGACCATACATTTAAAAAAATGTTGTTCCTTTAGCTCCTCAATCTCTTTCTCGCTTAAAAGTACAGCTCAATTTGAAATGTCGGAAACCAATTGCTTACCAATTCGAGATCCGGGGCAAACAAGAATGTTCCTTTGTTTCTGCAGGTTTTGAGAAATCATGTGATGGTGCGTGTTGGAGGAGGCTGGGATACACTTGAACATTATCTGAATAAACACGATCCCTGTAGATGTGCTTCACTAAGTAAGTGTGCGCCGAATGGTAGATCCTTTTTTGCCTTCTTTCCTCGTTTCCTTTTCAAACCGGAGTGTATTCTTCTTAATGGCTACAGTCACCTGATGTCATGTCGGCTTCTTGTTTATTATCATTTTCTCACCCCCAACTTTCTAATTTTTTTTTTTTGTAGAACTGTCCTGATAGCTCAACAGTTGGGATACACTGTGACATTTTGTTTTAAGGGGCTCATTTTATAGATCATGTCTTTTAAGTGTTCTTCAACATTCGACTATTTACAGGACTACAGAGTGCTTTCAGCCATTCAGTCTATCCTATAACTTATCCTCACAAGCCTCCTCTTTACCCCCTCCAATCAACCTTATCAACATATCTTTTCTATTCTTTTCTCTGTGCTTCTCCAGACACCTTTTTAAAATTCATTTATATTATTTACTTAAGCTGCACTTTGTGGTAGCAAATTTCACATTCTAACCACTGAGTAAAGCTGTTTATCCTGAATTTGTTGTCAGATTTATTAATGAGTATCTTGTAATTCTGATCTCACTTTCTAATGGAATTGTCTTCTCCACACATACCATGTGAAACACTTCCTTAATCTTAAGTTCTATAAAGTAACCTCCATCCCTGATCTCCATTCCAGAGGAAAGACCCCCCAACTCCCAGCCTTTGGAAAGATGTAAGACAATGATGTTTGGATTGTCCAAGTGAACAGATTCCAGCCGATCTATTTTCTTATTATTTCAGTTGATTTTCAAACAGACTCTGGATCCCACAATGGGGAAAGGCAGTATACAGAATAGCTGTACAGACAGATCACCTTGAATTTCCATATAGCTGAATAGTTGGACCATGGAATTTGTCCTAAATTCCCATTACTTAGAAGGGGTCGGGGATGGGAGTCAGCCAAGCCTCCTGCTCCTGAGTATTATCCACTGACTCCTGAAGGTGTGTGGGTATCATTGAAATCAAGACTAAGTTAGAGACCCTAAGGTGCATACTCATGTGCAAACACGTACAACTCAAATTGCTCGTCGAGTTTAACTTATTTTCCTATTATCAAGTCTCTGCTTGTCCTGAGGTCCGGCTTGCAAATTGGGCTGCGTATTTTTGAATTCTTGGATGCAGAATCAGTCAAGCTGCCCCAGCTTCATGTCACGTTGCGCTCCACACTCCTGACAGCCAAGGCAAGCAGTGATATTCTCTTGTGGTAACAAGACAGGCACTTTGAGGAGATTTCAATCCAACTGCTAGCAAAATTATGAAAACATTGTGAGCTATTCATTGTAATCTGTTTTTCTTAAGTGGAATTTCCCAATGCTCCACCCTTCTGCTGAGCATATTGTTTCATCCACAATACACATTGCCTCCCAGCAGTTCACCAGTAGCTGAGTTGTGCAGCTATTCCTCCCATTGATCTGGTGTGGAAAAGACTAGTGATCTGACCAGCTAAGGAGAGTTTGTAGTGAAACCTGATCCTGACCATTACGGGTGTCACTGGCCAGTGATTAGGGTGAGGACCTTAGCTGATTTTTCTTTAATGTATTGCCGCTCCCCCCCCCCCCCCCACCCCCAAAACTACAAATTGTTCTCCTGTTTCATCTCCAACCCAGCACCAATAGGAACTGCATTTGTGATTACCCTGGTCTCAGTGCTTAGTGTTATTCTGGGTAACGCATCTGTCTGTCAGAACTTTGGGTTTATTATTTACACTGAGTATTATGATATATTAATAACATTTTCATTGCTGTTCTGCTGTACCCCCACCCCCGTCCAAAACCCCAAGTTACATGCAAGAACTATGGACTGCATAGCCTTTACTAGTCCGTGCTATTTATGCTCCCAAACAGCCTCTTCTTCTCCTCCTCTTTGGAGGTTTATCCTATCTTCTCCAAGAACAGGATTAATGCTCAACCCCTCAAGTGCTCACAACCCACATCCTACTGTTGAGTACTTTACTGGTTGTTGCTGTGGTCAACCTCTGTCCCCACTCATTGATGCATGTTTAGAAACAAATATTTAAAAAAAGTATGTGTCAAAGTGGCAATGATTGGAATGTATGTCAGATCTAATATTGGCTGGCTACTGGACCAGATGGTGAAGGGAATAGGGCATTTTGGATATCAGTGGATTTGTAAACGATGGCACAGGTTCAGCAAAGTTTAGATCCCACTCTTGTCCATCTGTTTCTTGCTCCTGACTGTTCAGTGCTGTCTCGGGTGCCATTAGAAATTTTAAAAATATTTGGATAGGTGCATGGATGGGAAGGGTTTAGAGGGATATGGACCAAATGCGGGCAATTGGAACTATCTGAGTGGGCAGCATCTCAGCATGGACTAGTTTGGGCTGAAGGGCCTGTTTCCATGCTGTATAACTCTATAACTCTATGACTCTACCAATGTATAAATTTTGTATAAAAACCAAAAGAACTGCGGATGCTGTAAATCAGGAACAAAAACAAAGTTGCTGGAAAAGCTCAACAGGTCTGGCAGCATCTGTGGCGGAGAAAACGGAGTTAATGTTTCGGTTCTGAGGAAGGGTCACCGGATCCAAAACGTTAATTACGTTTTCTCCTCCACAGATGCTGCCAGACCTGTTGAGCTTTTCCAGCAACTTTGTTTTTGTTATAAATTTTGGGTGTTGTGCTGACACCAATCAAGTGTCATATCAGTCTCACGTTGCACCTGGAGTCCATCAACTAATATTTTAGAAATCTTATCAAATTCCCATAGGCAGGTATAGTTACAATGGAAGTACAAGTACAAACAAAATGAGTTGCCATCTTGCAGCTTAATCTGACTTTATTCTGTCAACTCAATGTCCTGAGTGTACTGAGCCATGCCCTACCCAAATGAGAACAAGTCAATCTTTCAGGATTTCCCACCTTAGTGTTAACATTAGAGGAGCAGTTACTCTTCCACCCCTCATGTCCTCCACCCCCATCCCATGAGAGGTGGAGGACTGTTGTTGGGAGCAGTTACTTACAATTAACCTGAGGAAGGGTCACCAGACCTGAAATGTTAACTCTGTTTTCTCCTTCACAGATGCTGCCAGACCTGCTGAGCTTTTCCAGCAACTTTGTTTTTGTTCCTGATTTACAGCATCCGCAGTTCTTTTGGTTTTTACTTACAATTAACCCTCCTCCCTGATGCTGCTGTGCACTGTCCACTCAGCAATTCGCAAATAGACCAAGCACAAGTCTCCCTCGGGTTTTCTCCTTCTCCACCCCCTCTTTACAGATCAGAGCCCCACTTCTGTGCAGTGCTTCCCAGTCTTGTTGGAGCTATCAGCTCCACTATGTAGAGCTTGTGGGAGAGAGGGAATGGGGTGATGCCTGTATCTCAAGACACAGTACATTGGCATTTCAGTGATCTATGTTACCACTTACCTTTCAAAGTGGAGTTTGTGACAACTCAATTCAGTGCACGTGTATCAGTCAAAACTTGGAACTGTTTGTATTTCATCAAATGTTAACTCTGATCAACAAATATAACCATAGTGTAAGGATCTTGATGAATAGCCTTATCAGGACCTGTCTGTTCTTCCTTCAATAAGAAACAAAACACACCATTCCTTATTGATTAAAAGAAAATTAGAAAGTCCGTTGTACAGTGTTTGGTGTTCATTTTTGGTGTTCTACAGACTGATAAAACACTCTGCCTTAAAGAGGTGACAAGTAGATCTGCAATTAAATCAGAGATAAAACAATTCTTAAATTTTTGTTTAGAATGCGAAGTTGTGTACAAAGTGCACAGGGTGTGAAATACCCCGCAATGGTAAGTGATTTGATAGGTGTTCATATAAATGTGTGTTTTGACCTTGAAAGATGGCCTAGCCTCTGCAGCTCTGTACAGCCTATAAAACGGGCCTGGCTAAAAAGATAGATGAAATGTAACTTCTGCACAATAGATGATAGCAATTTGATTGCTGTTCATTCAAATCAAACTGATTATGCCGTTTGTAATACATATCTAGGGCAACTGGGACTTGAATCCAAAATTCCTTGCTTAGAGGCAGGGACACTACCACTTAAAGCCTCAGTTGGACCAATCGCATCACATTTGGAATGTAGAGCCTTGGATTTTCCTTTAAATAAGAGGAAAAAAAAGGTTAGGGTTTAGGCTATCTCCTTGATAAGTTTTGAGTGGGGGGCGTTGGTCTGGTCCATAACATCTGAGCCACTAAGACCAGAGAAGTTCCAGGTTCATGCCCTTGTTTGTGTCAAATTTGCTTATCTTGCTAAAGCAGCAGTATGAGACATCATAATTTAACTTCTCCATTCTTTGGTTGTGGAAGGAAAAGTTGAGCAGGAGTCTCACTTTTGATGGTTAAATAATATCTTGTCCTGACACCTCGTCCTACAGTGACAGTGAGAAAAGGGGGCTTATGTAGAGTATAAAGACCTGTTGTAACAAATGCCATATTTCTCTGCTGTAGATTGTATGTTCTGTATCTCTGTTCTTTCTAGTCTTGATGATTGGGACACCCATTTGCTGGGCCTCCCACCTTCTCTTTGTTTGATTTATGCATCTGTATAATTCACATTCATCCTCTTGATTTTTGACAGCACACCGTCCCTCACCAAGATTTCCAAAGACAAACCTGAATACCAGTCCTCGTACCTCTAGAACTCCAAGCCCTGCACCATGCAACTTCCCTGAAAGTTCAAGCGGTCTGAAAGTGCTTGAGCTGCAGACGGATATAAAGGCACCATCTGCAGCAGAGTTTGTAACTGTAAAACAAAATGTAATACAACCTGATCGACCATTCAGTCCAACTAACGCAGCTAGCAAAACGACAACAGAAAGGCACCAGGATCTATCTGTCAGTGGACCAGAAAAAATCAACAAACGTCCCGTGCAATCACAAAGCTCATCTGTAGGAAGAACTCTTTTACCTCAACCACGCGATCGCTCAGTACCAAGACTTCCAAGTTCTAGAAGGTAACTATATTGATATTTTCATTATATAAGCTCTGATTTTGAACAATTTCATACACCTGGAGCCTTATCTATCAGTATAGTGAACTACATTGGGCTCTAACTCGGCAGCAGCTCAATTTTAAAATTCTTGACCTTGTTTCAAAATCTCTCCATGGTTTCACTCCTTATCTTCAAGCTTTTACAGCCAGACAAACCTCAGAACTCTTTGTCACAAATTCTGACCTCTCTTGTTTCCCATATTTTTAAAGGCTCCACCATTGTCAGCAGCCAAGCATCTAAGCTCTAATTCCTTCCCTATAACTCTGTACTGACCTGTTTTCATGGAAGATGTTCTTTTAAGGTCAACCGTTTCAACCAAACCCTTGGTCATTTATGCTACCGTCTTATGTGTCTCACTGTCACATTTTCTTTGACACTCTTGCAAAGTTCTTTAGGATGTTTTACTGTGGTAGTGGTATATTAAGCAGTTGTTGGTGTTGGAGGCCATTGGGATAATTTGGAGCTAAGTATGGTGGTGCTCAAAGGTCTTGTCAGATTGACCATAGTCTTTGGTGAAAGTCAATCTGATATCAAGAACAGGTTCACTATATATTTTGATCCAATTCTTCGAATTGCAGTCATGTTGAGTTTGGCATCACGTGGAAGCAAATGTGCCCAGTAAAAAAAAAAAAAAAATGGCATTTGGCTATCATGGACTGAATTTCCTTATTAGCTTCAAATTCTGAGAACAACTTACCTAGGAGTGCTTAATGCCATTTTAACAGGTTTACAGTGGAGTCAACTAGACCCCACAGATTCACTGTTTGAGACTCCCAAGCTGCATGTGTGTGACACAGACACGTCTATTTGAAATCTTTCTAGTTGAGTTCTCCATGACTAAAGGAGCCTTTAAAAGCTGAATATTTTCCCCACCAATTTCAATCCTGTCAGTACCAGAATTTTCAGTGCAGTTTTTGGTGATGGAGGGCAAAAACATTAAAAATTTACTCATAGATTCAGGCATTTACAGTACAGAACGAGGCCATTTGGCCCAGCATGTCCATGTTAGTCAATAAGATCTAACTAGTTCTATTTTCCAGGTTTTGGCCCATATCCCTGGAGATTCATGGCCACACAAGTGAATATCTAAATACTGCCCAAAATTACTTGAGTTTCTGACTTAACCACCCTATTCTGGCAGTGAGTTCCTGTCTCCCAGCCCCTTTAAGTGTGGGGAGAAAAATCTCCTCCTAGACTTCAACCTCTTACCTTTTTAAATCTATGTGCCCTGGTTATCAATTTCTCTACTAATGGGGGGAAAAGTACCTTCCTAGCCACCTTTTATCTATGCTCATGGTCTTTTACACCTCCTATCACATCCTCCCTAACCTTTGCTGCTCCCAGGAAAATAACCCCAGTCCTATCCAATCTTTCCTTGTAGCTTCGACCCTGCAGTTCTGGCAGCATCATGGTAAATCTCCTCTCCACCCCTTCTAGTATTATCTCATCCTTCCTGTAATGTGGTGACCACAGCTGCATGCAGTATACCACTTCCTTTCTCTTGTATTCAGTGCCTTAGCTAATAAATGGAAGTATTCCTATGCTGCCTTAACCTTGGAACCTCATCTAGGGTAGAAGTGACCTGTATAAGGACGACGGATTGTACCTGAATTGGAAGAGTCTGTTATACTGGCAGGGAGATTTGCTAGAGCTGTTCAGGAGGATTTAAACTAGTGGAGGGTGCTGGTGTTGGCACCTAGCAAGATAGTGAGGAAAGAGATCAATCTGAGACTGGTACAGTCGGGAAAAGGAGTAGGTCTAACACTCAGGGCAGGCAGGAATAAAGCCGAGAACAAGATAAGACTGATAACTTTAAGCTGCATTTATTACAATGCAAGAGGCCTAACAGGTAAGGCAAATGAGCTTTGGGCATGGTTGGGAACATGGGACTGGGATATCATAGCAATTAGAGACGTGGCTCCAGGATGGACAGGACTGCTGGCTTAATGTTCCAGGGTATTGATGCTATAGAAAGGGGAGCAGGGGAGCAAGGGAGGAGGGGAGTGGCGTTTTTGATTAATGATAACACTACAGCTGAACTTAGAGGATATTCCGGGGAATAGGTCCAGGGAAGTTATTTGGGTGGAACTGAGAAATAAGAAAGGGCTGCTCAGCTCATTGGGATTGTACTATAGAGCCACCAATGGTCAGCAGGAAATTAAGAAACAAATTTGTAAGGAGGTCTTGGTTATCTGTGAGAATAATACGATAGTTATGGTAGGGATTTTAATTTTCCAAACCTAGACTGGAACTGCCATAGTGTTAACGGTTTGGATGGAGAGGAATTTGTGTATCAGAAAATGTTCTAATTCCGTATGTGGATGGACCTGCTAGAGAAGGTGCAAAAGTTGACCTACTGTTGGGAAACAAGGCAGGGCAGGTGACTGAGGTTCCTGTCGGGGAGCACTTTGGCGCCAGCGACTATAATTATATTAGTTTTAAAATTGTGATGGAAAAGAATAGGCCGGATCTTTAAAGTTAATGTTCTAAATCGGAGGGATGCCAATTTTGATGATATTAGGCAACAACTTTCGAAAGTTGGTTGGGGGCAGATGCTTGCAGGTAAAGGGACAGCTGGAAAATGGGAAGCCTTCAAAAATGAGATAAACAGAGTCCAGAGACAGTATGTTCCATTTGGGGTGAAGGGCAAGGATGGTAGGTGTAGGGAATGCTGGATGACTAGAGAAACTGTCAGGTACAGACAGCAGAGATCGAGTGAATCCTTCAAAGCTTATAAAGGCAGTAGGAGAATACCTAAAGAGGGAAATCAGGAATAAAGGGGACATGAGATAGCTTTGCTAAAACTGTTAAGGAGAATCCAAAGGGATTCCATAAATACATCAAGGACAAATGGGTAACTAGGGAGAGCATAGGGCCCCTTAAAGATCAATTGGGCCACCTACGTGTGGAACCATAGGAGTTGGGGAACATACTAAATGAGTATTTTTATCAGTATTTACTGTGGTGAAGGGTACAGAAGATTGAGAATGTGGTGAAATAAATAGCGACATCATGAAAAATGTCTGTATTACAGAGGAGGAGGTGCTGAACATCTTAAAATGCATGAAGGTGGATAAATCCCCAGGACCTGATCAAGTGAACCACAGAACTCTGGGAAGCTAGGGAAGTGATTTGCTGGACCCCTTGCTGAGATATAAATATCATCTATAGCCAGAGGTGAGGTGTCAGAGACTGGAAGTTGGCTAATGTGGTGCTGTTGTTCTCGAAAGGTGGCAAGGGGAAAGCTAGGGAACTATAGATCAGTGAACCTGACATTGGTGATGGCCAAGTTGTCAGAGGGAATCCTGAGGGACAGGATTTACATGTATTTGGAAAGGCAAGGACTGATTAGGGATAGTCAACATGGCTTTGTGTGTGGGAAATAGTGTCTCACTAAATTGAGTTTTTTGAAGTAGTAATGAAGAGGATTGATGAAGGCAGAGAGATGGACGTGATCTTCATTAAGGTGTTCAACAAGATTCCTCATGGTAGACTGGTTAGCAAGGTTAGATGACACGGAATGGAGGGAGAACTAGCTATTTGGATAGAGAACTGGTTTGAAAATACAAGACGGAAGGTGGTTGTGGAGGGTTGCTTTTCAGACTGGAGACCTGTGACCAACTGTGTGCCACAAAGATCAGTGCTGGGTCCACTGCTTTTTGTCGTTATATAAATGATATGGATGTGAACATTGGAGGTATGGTGAGTAAGTTTGCAGATTGACACCAAAATTGGAGGTGTAGTGGACAGTAAAGAAGGTTACCTCTGAGAACAGTCCCGACCTGAAATGTCGGCTTTCCTGTTCGTCTGATGTTGTCTGGCCTGCTGCGTTCCTCCAGCTGCACACTGTGTTACCTCTACTTCAGAGTACAACTGGATCTTGATCAGATAGGCCAGTAGGCTGAGGATTGGCAGATGGAGTTTAATTTAGATAAATGTGAGGTGCTGCATTTTGGAAAAGCAAATCAGGGCAGGACTTATACACCTGATGGTAAGGCGCTGGTGAATGTTGCTGAACAGAGATCTTGGAGTGCTGGTTCATAGTTCCTTGAAGGTGGAGTCACAGGTAGATAGGATATGGTGGTGGTGTTTGGTATGCTTGCCTTTATTGGTCAGTGCATTGAGTATAGGATTTGGGAGGTCCTGTTGTGGCTGTACAGGATATGGGTAAGGCCACTTTTGGAATACTGTGTGCGATCCTGGTCTCCCTGCTATAGGAAGGATGTTGTGAAACTTGAAAGGATTCAGCAAAGATTGACAAGGATGTTGCCAGGGTTGGAGGGTTTGAGCCGTAGGGAGAGGCTGAATTGGATGGGGCTATTTTCCCTGGAGCATTGGAGGCTGAGGGGTGACCTTATAAAATCATGAGGGGCATGGATTGGGTAAATAGGCAAGGTCTTTACCCTAGGGTATGGGAGTCCAAAACAAAAGGGCATAGGTTTAAGGTGTGAGGGGGAAAAGTTTTAAAAGGGGCAAATTCTTCTCGCAGAGGGTGGTGCATGTATGGAATGAGCTGCCAGAAGTGGTGCTAGAGGCTGGTACAGTTACAACATTTAAAAGGCACCTGGATGCGTATTTGAAGAAGAAGGGTTTAGAGTGATATGGGCCAAATGCTGGCAAATGGGACTAGATTTAGATAAGATATCTGGTCGGCATGGATGAGTTGGATGGAAGGGTCTTGTTTCCGTGCTGTATTTCTCTGACTCTGACTCTGAGTCTGTGATTGCGAATTTATTAGCTCTCCCTGAATACCTTACCTTACGCTTTTTTTCTGAGTTGACTTCTATTTGCCACAGATGCATCTATTGATACCTTCCTGTATTTTACAACTGTCATCCTCCATTATTTACCACCACCTAATTTTTGTCACCTGCAAATCATTAATGTACACCACAAACAGGCCCCTGCTGAGCTCCACTAGAAACAAACTTTTAGTCATAGGAGCTTCCTTCTACCATTGCCCCCTGTTTCTTACCCCTCAGCCAATTTTGGTTCCAACATGCCACTTTGCCTTGGATCCCATAGGTATTTATATGTGCTTATGAACTTCTGATTGCATTGATCATCAATTGCAATCTCATAATTTCTTCACCTCAGTTCATCCACTACCCATAGTGTATGTTGCAGATCTCCCAAAATAAAACTTGCGTTAGTGGCTGGAAAATCCGGCATATACTGTTTCAGAATCGGGGCTTTGGCTAATATGGTATCTATGTTTGTGTAAAGCTGAATGCTCACTGAAACATAAGACAGTTACTGTGCAAGGGTGTCATTCAGAGTGGAATATTACATCCATTGACATTTTTACTGAGCCCTCACTTAAGGCTTTGAAAGTTGGTATTCTTGGTTGGATTTGACTTATTGCAGTCAAGCAAATATCTCTTTTCAATGTTACTCCTGACCTGTTCGAAGCTACTAATTCTTACTGGGGATAACTGTAAAGTATCAATTGCCTCCAGTACCTTGCCCATGCAGCCAATTGCAAGACACCGAATTTGAGAGCTTTTAAATGGAGAGGCTTCGTGGCCATTAGTGTCTTTTTTTTTTCCAAAAATGTGCATGTACGTGTTTAATTTAGGTCCCAATCTGGAATTTTTTTTTTTTTTGTTTTGGTTTCCTTAGCCTACTGGGACTAATTACAAACTCCTGTTTCTGCACCAGCTTTCACCCCACACCCTGATAATTCATCAAGGGGAGATATTGACAATACTAATGAAAGGTTTTTCATTTTTGTTTTAATATAAAGCACAGAGTAGAAGCAGATACAAAAAGACAAACTCTGTTGTTTCGGTATTAAGAGTAATAGGACTTGCTAATATCCACGTATGCACGTGATCCAAAAAACAGTTGTCATTTGATATTTATCAGGAAGACTTTATGAGCAGTAGCCTTGATATCTACAGGTCATTAGGTTTGACAAAAATATCTCTGCCTGCAATTTGGAACGAGATAATGGAATTGGATCAGGCCAAAACTTGAACAGCTTAAGGGCTCCGTCTCTTGCTAATTTCCTGTTAAGGGCCAAAAAAAATTCCATTCCACTGCAAATGACGTTTTTGCCAAGTATCTATTTTGTCTAATCAGTGTTGTACTTTATGCAAATATATAACATATTTCACTTCATCTCTTGTCCAGTGCCTTTGTTCTGAAAGAAAAATTTAAAAATGCCTTTTGGTTCAAGATTACTAATCATTCTGAATTTGGTAACTAGGCTACTGAAAGAGCAATATTATTATTTAATGACAGTTGTCTGGCTTACGAGAGGGGAAAAAAGCCCTAATTTATTTTAGTTTTCTCCCTCTTTTCAGCCTTGTCACCTTGCATTAAGACCCTTCATTTTTAGATTTCACAGTTTTAAAAAGAGTAAAAGCTCTGAAATGGCCAGCATTATATGGAATTAACGATGTTTATCTTAGCTATCAAGCACTGAATGTCTTTCTCGATTGTGAAGCTGCAGCATAGGGTCATACTTCAGGTGTATCTTGGAGTTGGGCCTCAATGGTGATTTAAAATCTAGTGTGCCTGTCCAGGAACTGAAACAGATGAAAGACCAGTTTTACACATCATTCAATATAGGCTGTAAAGGAGAGGGAGCAATGTGTAAAATCACCATTTCACTTGATTCGGGCAGTTTCTCACGAGGATAGGTAAAATTTATGCCTTCTCAAGTCTGAAGCTGAGCATCCATTCCATCCCTGCCTTAATTCTGTCATATGCTTGTGACAATTTTCTCTTCAATCCAAATAGGTGCATCTTGACAAAAAAAAATCAATCAGCATCTTGCCACTTCTGTACGTGCCATAGGTTGTTATTTAATACTTTTAAACAGGGTACAAGGTTTAAAAAACTTCGTAAAGAAGTCCATCCATAATAAAAATAGTCACAAATACCCCATTTATTATCAAAGGAGTAAACCTGATTGATTGTGTTCAATATTAGCATTAACTCGTGACAAAGAAAGACTATGCAAAACAAACTCATTAACCACAGTAGTTTTACAGTTTGACCTCCCCTTCAAATAAGTTTATTACACTTCTTTAAACCATTAACTACCTTAACAATTAATTCTATTTGGAGATAGTAAGAACTGCAGATGCTGGAGTCAGATAAGTGTGGAGCTGGAGGAACACAGTAGTCCAGGCAGCATCAGAGGAGCAGGAAAGTTGACGTGTCAGTGCAGGTCCCTTCTTCAGAAATTTTGGCCTTTTTAAAAAGGATCGTCTCCCTTCCTTTCTCCCTTCCCACTACGCTATCTAGAGGAAGGGTCACCAGACCTGCAGCGTTAACTTTGTTTTTTCCTTCACAGATGCTGCCAGACCTGCTGAGCTTTTCCAGCAACTTTTGTTTTTGTTCCTGATTTACAGGATCCACAGTTCTTTCGGTTTTTATTTCACTGTCTGGAGGATAGGCAGCTGACATTTCTAGGGCCTCCACCCAGGCTAAACCACTGATAGTATGTCATTCAGAAATGTTCGAAGTACACTATTCTGCCTATGTTCAAGTTAGAGTTTGATGTGAGTTGCCTGATCTTACTGGATTATGGTACCAACTTCCTTGTTAACCAGGGCACTGTTTGTTCATAAATGAACTCTGACAGTTCGTACCCCATCTGTAGATCTCTTGGCAGCAATCCTAATATTACTGCAGAGATAGTTGGAACTGCAGATGCTGGAGAATCTGAGATAACAAGGTGTAGAGCTGGATGAACACAGCAGGCCAAGCAGCATCAGAGGAGCAGGAAAGCTGACGTTTCAGGCCTAGATCCTTCTGCAGAAAAATTTTTTTCTGAATTCTCAATTCTACACCTTGTTATCTCTATATTACTGCATATAGTTTCCAAACAGGAAGTTTTAGATTAGGGCGAAGTGCAGGAATGTGGACAGTGATTCTCTTTCCTGCCTCACTGTTGCCATTTATGATCCTCTGTCTCAGCTGGGGTAGTGACAGTATCTTGCTCTGCACCAACTCTAGGAACATCTCAAATTGAAGCAATCATGCCCCTTGGCGACTTCCCCATCTGGAAACTTCTGACCTTTTGGACTTTCCCAACTTAATCTGCACTTGAAGTATAAAGACTTTAACACACCATCTTTCGTGATGGCGGGGAGCTGTTATTTAATAAGTATCTCCACTTCTGAATTAACAATTTGCATCTATATAAACTTTAATGCTTGGGATATTTAACTACATTTAAAATGAGACCTGAGCATGTGGTATGAAGTAGCTAAATAAGTAGGCATGCAACTAGATTTGAAGATGAGGAATGAAGGAAATGTACCGAGGTTGAAGGTTTCTGAGGAAGTTTTTTAGAAAGTGCAGCTAAATGGCTGAAGGTTGTGGCACTGATAGGAAAGATCGATGACCTTTGCTTGGTTTGCAGTACATGATATACTGAAACTTTTCCAGCTCCTGAGTTTGAGATTGTTGTGACTATGAAATCATTTTCCACAGAAGCTACCAGCTTCTGTAATGTAAGCCATTTAACATTCAGCCTACGGAAACAAGTGTCTGCCCTTTTCACTGTCTGAGCACTTCTAATCTAATGTTCTACTAATTCATTTCCGATCAATAGCATGAATTATTAATCAATCAATTGTCTATCCTGCGTGATCTGAAAGCAAGTCTATCAGTACATTATTTTTATTGCAAGCATTCATTTAAATGATACAGTATGTGATGCTGTGAATTAAATACGTCCTAAAGAGACTGGTATGAAAATCACCTCCACTAGGTCGGATGCTCTTTGGAGAGTTGGTGTGGACTTGATGGGCCAAATGGCCGGCTTCCACACTGTAGGGATTCTATAGGAAAGATGTTGTTAAACATGAAAGGATTTACAAGGATGTTGCCAGGATTGGAGTGTTTGACCTCGCGGGAAGAGACTGAATAGGCTGGGACTACCTTCCCTGGAGCATCAGAGGCTGAGGGGTGACCTAATAGAGGCTTATAAAATCATGAGGAGCATGGATAGGGTGAATAGTCAAGGTCTTTTCCCCAGAGTAATTGAGAGGGGAAGGATATGAGGGGCCCAAGGAACAACTTTTCAGAGTGGTGTGTGTATGGAATGATCTGCCAAAGGAGGCGGTTACAAATACAACACTAAAAAGACATCTGGATGTGTATACGAATAGGAAGGGTTTAGAGAGATATAGGTCACATGCTGGCAAATGGGATTAAATCAGAATAGGATATCTGGTCGGCACGGACGAATTGGACAGTAGGGTCTGTCTCCATGCTGTATAACTCTAACTCTGAGTCCCTCTAAGAGCTCCAACAGCATTCTGGTGTCTGGGGGAATACTAAACATGTTGCTTTTTTGCAGCACTAACCGCAAAATTAAATGTCTAATGTGAATGATTAGGGTGGTTGTTCAAGGAGGGCTAGTTCGGTGGTGATTGGGAGGTTGGTGGGGGGACACTGGTGCCAGTTGGTTGGTCAGGGGTTAGCCTGCCTGTTTTTTTAACTGGAGTTGATACATGGGATTGACTTCCTGAGTCAATGACTCTGTATTCAAGGAGCAGGAGGAAACTGAATACAAATATCATCATTGGCAGTTTTGAGAGTTTTAAAGCACAATATCTGGTATTAGAAATGATTTAGAATTCTGTCCCTCAATTTCCCATATTTCTCCAAATCTGAGCAGGATGTATGTGGAAACATCCTGGTGACTCTGAATCATTTCCAAAACTAAATTCAATGAAGAGCAAGTTTTGACTTGATAAATATTTACATGGTTTGCATGTGAATGCATTTAACTGTACAATTAAATCTGACTTCAGAAAGCACCTGTTGAAAGCTAGGTATCCAGAAATTAACCAGTTCCAAAATCATCTTGCCATATTCTTTGAAATATTTGCTCCACCTTCTGTGTGCAGATTCTTACAAGGACCTGACCCGATGCTGTGAAGGAGAAAGGTTTAAATGAAGAAGATCATTTTTATCATCAGCTATTTGCACATACATAAGTGACATTTTTTTTAAAAAAGCAAAATATCCCAAGTTGTCATGTGAAAGTTTTCGGCCCAAATTGATATCTAGTCATTAGGCTCACCCTAATATGAGGATAAAAGGGCAAGTCTGGAAGAAGGAGAAGCGTAGCAATGAACTTTCAGATGTAGTTTCTTTTGCATTGGACAGTGTGGTGAAAGGAATGGTAGTGCAGAATGCCATATTAATGACAAAGTTAACATTTCCTGGTTTGGTGACAAAGCAGGGGATTTCTTAGAAATTTACTTCTGTAATATCTGGAAAGACCAATAATGTGATCACAATATTGTATAGTTCTTTGCTTAATGAGGTGTTGAAACAGTCTTCTGTCATATCTGCATAGAGGACAGGTTTGCAGAACCCAGTACATTTTCACTTTAATTCTGCATTTGGCCTATAAAAATTTGTAGGTGGCAGGAAGTGAGTAATGGTGCAATTTAATCAAGGGATGCAGATGACGACATGAACCATGAGAAGAGAGTTATTAAACTCATTATAGCTATAATTTTATTATAAAGTGCTTGGTGAAATTGCGCTAATGGCATTTAAAAGCCGGTATTGAATTACACTGATGTCAGGCTTGCATTTTACGCAAGAGGTTATTGTGATGCCATCACTGCAGTAACTGCCCATAGACCAGTGCCAGGAAATAATTGTCCAAAATGTAACAATTAAAAGCCCAAGTCTGTCTGAATAAAACATGTAATTGCTCCATGAAATGTCCCTCTAATATTCCCTCCTTTATCCCTACATTTTTAACTCTTACAGAAATGTAGGTGTTAATTAATTCACCAAGCAAGGGCTAGTAATGATAATAGCTGAGCTTAGTCCTCCTGAGTAGACACTTACGAGCAGAAATACAAATGAGATTGGGACTCCTAATCATATATTCTTGTCCTTGTCTCTTTCCCTGATGGTCTAGTGTGCTGGGACACTGTTAGCGTTATCCATGGTTCTGGTCTGGTAATGTGGCCTGCTGAAAAATTGAACTTGGAATCCTGTTCCTCTTAATGACACAGGATAATTTTCAATTTGAATATTACGTATTTGGTTCACACCCAGATTATTTGTGGAAATGGCCCGTTACCACTTATTAAAAGCTAATTTGTTAATTGTTTGTCTAGTGCACACTTGTACATTCGGTTTGCTGCAGACAACATCTCCAAATTCAGCAGAAAACTGTCAACAAAGCAAGACTCCAGCAACTGGGGGTGGTATTCACCAAAAGAAGTAGATTTGACCTGTGTCTCGGACAGCAGAATAAATGACTCATTTTGAAGTACTGGCTGTAACGTAACAGATGTTTTTACAATTCCTTTGAATTGGCTCATAATGTATGACAGAATAAATGGAATATTTTCCACAGTGCTGTATTGCGCTTGTGAATCAAGCACCTTGACAGTGCTGAGAACTGCAAGCTGTTAGTTTATAATTCACTGCTGTCTTTATTAGGCATGGCCATTTCTGTTTCATGGAACAACGTAATTAATTGGGCAAGTGATCTTTCCATCAGAAACAACCAAAAAGAATCCTTTGAAATGATGATTCATGCTTCATGTAGAAATGTTGCTAGCAACAAATACATTAACTTGTTCTGATTTAACTTTGTAATTGGTTGTTTTTGATTTCTGATTTGTTCATCTGTCGTTGGCAGAGATCCATGAAAGATTAGTGATTTCACATTAACAATGCGATCCTGTGCAGTTCTACTGAAGTCACCACAACTTTGAAGCATGATACATTTCCCTATTGTTAAACAGAATTGATCTGGCAAAATTGAAAGTAACATGATTGATATCAACAAAATGCCTACATATTTATGATTTACAGTTCTGAATTTTTAAAGAAACTAAGCTTCAACTGCTCACTCCCGCTCAGCCCCTTTTAAATCCTCCTTGGTGATTATCAGTACAGTACACTGTTTGAATCCTATTTACAGGATATTTGACATGCATGACTATTAGAGGGTGTGGAAATGTGTTTTGGTTTGAGCTGACAACTTGGCCTTCAGTTCTGCTTCCTTGTGGACTGTCAGTGCCAGCATGTTGGAATGATCATCTGGAGCAATTGTTTCTATATTTTCAATTGAGGGTATTGAAAATTAATAACATTTAATTTTTTTGTGTGCCTCTTCCTATTTGTTTTTTCCCGATTGATTTCCTCCTCAGAAGACGTTGATTGCGTGGGTGTTACCAGTTTGTGTCTAGCCAATCTTACCTTTTTCTAAGGCCTGATATTGGTCAGAAAGCATTGACTTAGTAATGAGGTGTGAGTGTTTATGTGTGAGAGAGAGACAAACAGGTTTAACTATTGGTATTTCCCTTTTTTTTTTAAAATTTCTGGAGATAGGCTTTATATTATAGTTTTAAATGCAGATTATTCAAACAGCAAGAAAGGCTTGTATTCAATCATTTAAATTTTCATATTGTGTCTGGAGGTGGACCAAAGAAGCAATTGGTTCCCTCCCCACTGGGCAAGTCTGCAATTTCTTTCTAGTATCTGCTTCTAGCACCAGAAATAGGTTAGTGTTTGATCCCAATGACTACCATTCTATGGCATGTCTACTGTTTCACACTCAGCTGGTAAATGTTTATGATTCTGTTTTGTTGTTTATGGATCTGGTTCCTTAGTAAAGGCAACACTTGGATTCATTGCCTCATTTGGTAAATAAATCCTTGAATCAGAGTGCCAGGATTGGTCAGCTTTGGCAGCTGTCCATATGTAAATGAGTGGGAACATTTTTTAAAGAAGCCCAAGACTCCAGTGTATCTGCCTAACTCTAGAATTCTTCACCTTCTGTAAATATCAGCTCATTCAACATTCTCGTAAAACGAAAACAGTAGTGAGTTAGCCTCTCCCCATTTCTTTTCGGATAGAAAAGACTCCTTAGGGCTACATGTGGTTCATGTGGGCAGTTCTGTTTTAAGTTTTAAATCTAACTCTAGTAATCTTCTTTAATTATCCATGTCCTGCCCTGAAACATTTTAAGAATCTATCACTGCTGACCTGCATTGAGCCCTGTTCCTGATGTCTTAAAAATAACATTTTCATCCTTTTTTGTTTTAACATTAATTTTTAGAACTTTCTCTTCCACAATTCCAACCACCTATGCGCCACCTCAAAGAATCCCAATTCTTTTTTACTCTAGTTGTTGTTGTGTTTTTTTTTTGTAACCACATGTGTACGCATGGGCATATGCACACACACTTGGAGGAACTGCCTTTTGACAATGAGGGTCTTTCATTTCCTTCCTAAAACAGCCAACACTCATTGCACCTTTTAATAAGACTCTCTTCAAAACTAACTTCTTTAAAAACCCTCTGTCAATACTTCTGTGGCACTTGAAAGCATCTTTTCATGTAGGTTAGATGGGCTTCAGATTGGTTTCACAGGTCAGCGCAACATCGAGGGCTGAAGGGCCTGTACTGTGCTGTAATGTTCTGTTCTCTTATGTTAAATAAACTATATGAATTCAAATGAATGTGATTGTGATTGTTCCTGTTAGTCTTGGTACACTCTGACATTGTTTAACTGGTACAGCGAACAGGAGCATAATCACATGCAACTGATTTATTGTTTGAACAAGTTATCCCAAATCAATCATCTTTTATTTAAATTTTGTATGGATAAAATGATTTTCTGTCTTTTAGGCAAAGAGATGATTCAATCCCTCGTCAGCAGCCACGTGATCGTGAAAATCTGTCTACACAAACTGGACGACAGAAAACATCGCTCTCTGCTTGTAAGGCCTTAAGTAGTGATGATATTTTGATAAACAGAACCGAAGGTACACCCGTGATCCAAAGAAATGGAGTGCAACTAGATTCAAAGCAAAGGACTACGCAAACGAGAAGAAGAAGTGAGTCATCAGACCAGAGCGCAAGGTCTGAAAGGTCAGGCCAGTCCCTGGATACCCCACTGCCAAGCCACAGTATTACACGTGTATCTCGAGAGCCCAACAGGACACCAAACCAGAAGTCAACCGTGATAAAGAAGGGAAAGTCTCAAAACAGCAATACTATCCTGATCAGCCGAGGGAAAGATGGACAGCATTCCTGGGTTCATGCAGATGAATCCAAGAGTGGTAGTAAAGAAGCAAGTAAAAGGATTTCTGGAACCAAATCACCTGTCCCATCAGCCTTAAACTATTTGCATGCAACGCAGAAAGAGACCAAATGTCTAACTCCTTTAGTTTCCAAGGCGAAGACATCTATGACCTTAAAGAGATCATCTAGTCCTGTGCCTAAAATTTGTTCATCCAGGCAGCCAATGCTGTCATCTCGAACTGGCAGAAGCACTCAGCAGTCTTTGTGCTATGATGACAATCAGAATGTGTTAAGTGTTTGTGTAAATTCTCATGGCCACCAGTCTTCTGGCTGCAATGATACAAATGGGTGCCCTCCAAGCCCCCCCTCAGAGACTGAAGGCGAGGGGGAAATATTCAATGCGACCCAGGAATTCGATCCCAGTAAAGAACAAGAACAAGAACAAGAACTGTACAGGACCTTTGAGGAGGAATTTCTGGCAAATACAAAGCAAGTCCCGTTGGGGGATGATGATAGTGACACCTTTAAGATGTTTCTTGGTGCTACCACTGTCGAGCCAGTTCAAAAAGCAGAGCAGAAGGTGATCGATTCTGCATACTGCTCCACAACTTCTTCATCCACTACGTCTATAAGCACGATGAACAAACTGCAGGGTCACCTCAGAGAAGAGACAGAAAAAATCACACGCCCACTTTTCGGGTGCTTTTGTCATGACAGTAACTCGGTGGTAAGTGAGTTCCAAGAAGGATGTGGCCAGATGGACTTTGCAGACTGTGGTGGATGGCACAGAGGGTGTCCAAATGCATGTACAACATCTAATGTTCTAAAAACTATAGAGAATGTAAGGGAACCTATACTATCGAGCCCCTTGTCTGAAAAGACATTCTTTGTGATGCACCTCGGGGGACCAGCAGAACTGGAGAAGGAACCGAATGGGGATGACTCCACTGAAAGAAGCACTGAACATATGGACTGCAAGGCAGTGGACAGAATTCCCACCTTAAATGCAGAGGATGATCAAGGCCGTGAAAACAGCGAAGGGTCCTTCGTTGAGACATCCAGTGAGTCGTCTATTAATGTCCAGTTGAATTCCCATCACAAACACGGTGTTCAAATGAGGCCCAAGAAAGGGCTAAAGAAACCCGACCGAGTGCCTTCTGTCTACAAGCTGAAGCTGAGGCCCAAGATTCGGCCACGAACAGACAATCAACCAGAAAAGAGGCCCTCGAGAATCCCCACACCAGTCAGCTGCAAACCAGGGCTGAAGTCTCCTAGATCAGCTCCCAGTTCTCTACAGGACAGACGAAAACTAAAACACAAAATAATCCTACACCATGAAGATCTTCAGAGTTCTAGAGAGGAGCTTGTGCCTTCGCCCACAGAAACCAGAGAGGTGACTCCATCTGTAATTCTGGATAAAGGGTCCTGGGTTTAACTTCTCAAATGAATCCCTTGTTTACAGTTTAAAAATCCTAACTTTTCCTTTTGCACTTGTATCGATTTGAAATGAATGAAATGACTATAAGCATCTCAGGTTGAATGCAATACAGGAAGTTTAGAAACCCTAATCTCCCCATATATTTAGTGCTGACTGATGACCTGTGTGGGACTGAAAGAGATGGGAGGAGAAGTGAATTGATTGCTGGATGGGCTGCCTGGAGTCCCTTGATTGCCTGGCTCTGTTCATTGCAGGCAGGGATTATTGTTGCTATTGGTTCACAGCAATTGGACAGATTCTTTAGCATCTACTTTTTGAGTTTGTCCATCACCAGGGCTGTTGAGCTTTGGCTAGGGACATTGGGTCCTATCAATGGCCGAGGGTTGTGCCCCATGAATTCCTTTTTCGAAATGTAACGCCAAGCCTAACTTATAAATCTGGATGTATTTTGCTTGACTTCGAGGGGAATGGACTGAAACCAAACGGTCACTTGTTTACATTTCAAATGTGGTACATAAGCAACCCTCCCATCATTCGGAGGTCCCCAGAGAGACCAGCTCCTAGCCCAATGACGTTGCTTCTCTTGGTTTCTCTGAAAGAAGGTGTTTCATTGGTGGGGGGAGTGGTGGTAGTGTTGGAGGTGGAGAAAAAATAGGAGATGAAACCTCTTGCCTGCCACAGGTTTTATTGTCTAACTTTCTCCTTCAGTATGTAATGTAACTCATGGCTGGTCACCTTTCCTGTTTGTGCAGCAGGTTTGAGAATTCACTGTTTGCCCAAAAGATTTGCTCTCGTGGTATTTATTTTCAAACCTGAGATGTTCGCTTTTCCTTTGCTGCCAATCTGCAAGAGTCTGATTTGTGTGGCAGGACAGGAATATGGGAGCTTTTATAGTGAGGAACACAAACTGGAACTACCAAGTGTTCATACATTACCTGATCCTCGGAGTTAATAACTGACTGAAGGTTAGAAACCTTAAGTTATACCTAGGTGAGGAATTAACCATCTCAAAGAGACCAAGTGATCCCTGCCTCGCTGTGAGTGACCAGTTTGTTGCATCGTTTGCACATTTACCAAACTCTCTATCGAGCCAGTTTCACTTCATTGTACACTGGCGCCTGGCTCAATATCTGCAGAAAGTGGTGCTCTGTGTGAAAATGCTGCTGAAATAGAATTATTAACCAATTAATTATCATATCTAACTGGTGGTTAATCTTTGGAATGGGCTGAGTCATTTTTAACAAGGCTAATTTCTGTAAAGTAATGCTTTTAAAAGCAAGCACTTAATGATCCAGAATGCTTGAATGGAGGTGGTTTTTGAGCTGAATCTGCAATGTAGATAGGGAACTTGTGTGTTTGATTGAGAATGACTGACTGTGTACACTTTAACCCCTGGATTCGATGTGAATACAGTTCCTGCTCCAAGATTGGTGCCAAGCTGAGCGCTGCTGCTCTGGGGCAGAAACAGGAGACTCTGGGCAAGGAAGCGATATGGGACAGGGAGCCCTCCCAGCATGAGTGGGGGCTCTGGCCTGGAGGCTGTGAGAAGTCAGCATTCTCAATGAGACACTCCAATCAGACAGGTCAAATAAACACTTCAGGTTATTTCCCAAAGCAGGAGTCTGCCTACATTCTGGAGTATCTTTATCTCCCTGAAACTGACTTGAATAGTTGGTGTGTTATAGAGTGAAATCCCAAACTTTAAAATCACTTGCGTGTGTAGAGCTTGCACCTTTCTTAAAATTGAAGCACTTGTATTCACAGTTCTGTTTGGGTTGTCCCTCCATCTCGCCATTATTTCTAAACCCCACTTGTCCACAGATGGTGAATGAAACTTTTTAAATAGCCAGAACATTCAGGAAATGTAGCTGTTAGCACTCTACCTCCTGTTGATAACATCCTGGCGTTTAAGTTGTGATTTTTGATCTGTTAATTATTAATAAATACTGGCTTTGTCCTGTGTCTGCTGATACCTCTGTCCTCGTCAGGTTGAAGTAAGTGAGAAATGTTTTGGACAACACATTCACTCACTTCCAAATGACACCCACAGTACAGCAGGCCTCTGTTTAGTGAGGTTTTTGTATTCTTTTAGAACCTCTCACCCATTTCTCTCCATTTGGAATGTGATGCCACTTCTCATTCTTAGTTTCTGATTCTGTGTTTGAATTTACAATGTGAATTAATTATTTATGCAAAAACATTTGTGTCCCAACTTTTTGACTTGACTTGTAGAAGGGAATTCTGAGTAAACAGCCCGATTGCAGCCAGCACATTGACTGATGCCCATTCAATTTAAAATATTAGATTTTATTTGTAAAATTAAATTGTCTTGGTGGTATTATGTTTAATTTTGGAACCAGATGTAATGCTGCTTCTTGCAGGTACATTTGTTTGCACGGTGTTAAATATAAACTGTATTCACTCAATACAAAGCTGATTTTTTTTTGTGGAACATAGAGGTGGTGTCACATGTTTAAGGCGTTGGTTGTAGGGTATTTAATTTTCCTGGGTTTTTTTTGTTCCCTGCCATTAAAAGTATTTATTCAAGTGTAAAATATGCAGTTATTAACTATGCAATTACAGCTAGTGAAAATGTTTTAATGAACATATATCTTAAATGATTGCTCACCGGTTATTTAAATTCTGATTTGTAATGTGCAGGTAGAACACTATTCTGCTCAACATTTTAAAAAGTTTGCTGACACTAAGTACGTGTGCATTAATTGTGGTGCATTAAATCACAGTTAAAACCTAAAACACAACTAATTTCTTTCATAGAATTTGAACGCTGCAGGTGGATGTTTTGAGCCTGACGCATATCAAAAAATGTATTAGCACAGTGTTCATGGAAAAGTTAACTATTTAAGAAAATCTTACACAGATATTCAGAATTTAGCCTTCCTTGAGAATTCCCATATGAATTGTGTAAATGACAATTACATTCGTTTGAGTGGAATTACTTTTGGACCATTTCTAACACTAAGACACACAGGATATGTACATGGTATCCTGAAAGGCAGCTGGTGTCTGAACATGTCAACAGAACAGGTGCTTTTAAGAAGAGTAGTACTATAAGTAAAGCTTGGCAGATCCAGTTGCCAAGAGGTACTAATGAGCAGAATTGTGTGTAAGTGAGGAATTCACTGCTTTCCCCTGCTAATAGAGATGGTTATTCATGCAAGAATTTGGCCTTTCTGACTGTCCCTTTTATCCTAATTCTACTTTCTCTCTGTCAACTGCATTTTTTTTTTCATTTCCCCCAGCCCCAACTTTGTCTTTCTCCCCTGATTTTCAAGTGATGAGACCATTTTATTGTTTTGATTTCAAGACTTACAAGTGCAAAGTTAACCCTGAAACTGCTCTGAGCCTGTCACTTTAAGCAGGCTGTGACAGAATGTGTGTGCTATACTTTGCCTTGTTGGGTACCTCCACTTCAAAGGCTCAGGAACAGCCTGAGCCGGATGGGAGTGTGTAGACAAGAAAAGGTTATCTTTAAACAAATCCTGTGTGTATAAGTACATGATTTCCATAAAAGTTGTCAATGTCTTTAAGGTAAACAGGATTTGCTTGTAGCATGTTAAGCAAGAAACCTTCCTCGTTTGAATAGAGCATTTCTTTTGAATTATATTTGGTGCAAATGAGATTCTCTGGCCTGTAAGAGAGGAAATAAAATTCACAGGAACGGTGTGACCTGTTCAGAGGCCAAGCAGCTTAACTGTGGTTATTAATGGCATAATACAAGAATGACCTTGGAACTGTAAAAGCACTGATCACTTCTGTCCACTTTTAGTAGAAAATGGGATTTTATTTGGATCAACAGTAGTGATCAAAATGCTGCAACATTCTTGATAAGATCCTTAAACATATTGTGCAGTGCATATGTAAATATTGAGGCGTTACACAGTGCTGCAAAATGAATGCTTTGCCTCCCAGCCACCCTTGCCTTAAGATCATGCTTCTACTATTTAATTATGTAAAGGAGCATAGGAGAGATGTAATTTTTTGTTAGAGTTTGCAATGAACCGGGTGTTGATCTGTCCTGTTTGGAATGGAGCAAATAAGAATTAAATGTGAGACTGCAATCAAGTGATGTCATGGAAGAAAAGGAATATGTACCAAAGATCTGCAATATTTGTGAATTTTTAGTTTGTTTCAAAGTAAGATCACATGCATTGTATTATTTTAAAATAAAATGTAATAAAGTTTTTTTTTTAATAGAAACCGAATGTGGTTCCTGTCTGAAGCTATTTCTTATTTGTGAAGTGAATCTCTGGTAGTAACCATCTGTGATACTTTCCTTTACAGAAGTCCAGTTGATACTTTTAGAAATTTTGATCTTGGAAAGAGGGGGCAAAAAATTGATATTTTGGGCAAATGCCTACTTCAGGGCCTTGAGGAATCTGTTTTTACAAATAGTTGCTGTGGGTGTTCAGCATTTTCCGATTCTTAAATTTTATTTAATTTTCCCCTATTAAAATGATGGCGGTTGAATTCACACACTAATGTTAAGCTTCTAAATGAAAATCCTAGCTGTCTGTCAATCCACCTGATACCCTGAGCTGAAATTTTGTTTAGAATATTGATAAAGGTGTTTGGTGAACTGATTATAATTGGAGAATTCCACATGTCTCAATTTTTGTGGTCTTGCTATTGATTCTGGGTTATGTTACAAACCATGAGTTAGGAGCAGGAATAGGTCATTCAGCCTTTGGGACTATTTTGCCATTGAATAAAATCATGGCTGATTTAATTTTTCTTCTAACCTCAACTCTATTTCTTCCCAATGTGATGCCCTTTCACCCCATGCCTATCAAGAATCTAGCTATCTCAGCCTTTTTAAAACTATGGGCATCTCTTCTTTTTTAAACAGTGACCTTTTTAATACTAGATTCTTCTCTCCCCACACCCATCCAGGAAAAGAAATGGCAACTAACATTCCATATTAACAAGTTCCATTAGGATTTTTGTGTTTCATTCAACTTTTTTTTTTTCTCTTTCTTTCTTTCTTTCTAAACACCCATTGGATATGGGTTTAGCTTGTTCATCCTTTCCTCATAAGCCAATACTGTCCATTCAACACAGTACTCTCCTGAAATTTCCCTGAACTTCCTTCAGTATATTTACATGCTTCCTTTTTTAAATAGACCAATACCGTACATTGTACTCCAGGTGTGCTCACCAATACTTTGTATAACGGAAGCATAATCATCTATTTTTTGTATTCCATTCCTTCCTCAAATGGTAATGCTATTTGATTTCCTACTTAATTGCTGTATCTGCATATCAACAGGTTGTCAATTTGGGCAACCAGATCCAATTGCATCCCAGAACACTGCAATCTCGCCATTTAAGTTGCTGCCTTTTTATTCTTCCTGCCAAAATGAACAATTTCACAGTTTTCCACATTATACTTATTTACACATTGTATTACATTTATCAGATCTTTACCAATCACCAAACCGATCCATATCCTCTGTAGCCTCCTTGTGTCATCAGCAAATTTAGCAACCATATCTTCAGTCCCTTCATCCAAATCATTTGTGTAGATTTTAGAGTCCATACCCCAGGTCTGATTGTTCTAGCGCACTACATGTTGCCTCTTGCTAACCAGAAAATGATTCATTTTTATGCCTATTGTTTGTTAGCAATCTCCTATCCATGCCAGTGTTACCTCAGACAATGAGTTTTTATTAGCTGTAAGAACCTTTTGTGACAGCTTATCAAATGCCTTCAGAAAATCCAAATACAGTACATCCACTCATTCTGTTTGTGTTGACAATAAATTGGTTAACATGATTTCTCTCTTACAAAGCCATGTTGACTCCCTGATTAACTTAGATCAAAGTGCCCTGTTACGATCTCTTTAACTTCTAATATTTTTCTCTATGATGGATGAGCCAGCCTTTAGTTTCCTCCTTTATTTTTAGTCTTTTTTTTGAATAAACTAATTATGGTAAAATTCACAATAAGATCTGAAAAATTTTGGGAAAGCTGAGAGATTATGTAAATAGCAGGCTTTAATTTGAACTAATTATGTTACATTGCAAGGGGCACTGCCAATAAATAGATGCATGGATGTGCATGTTTGCAGCTTCTGCTCCCAGGGCTGCTCAGAAGTTCTTGAAGCAGAAGTAAAAAATATGCCAGTTTTATATTGTGCAGAACACTGATGTAACTGCATTTTCATGTCTTCAGGATACTTAGTCCTTTGTGGAGTGAGGTGCTCCTTTTGTAGTTCATTCTTTCTTCGAACAATGATAACTGGGTCTTGCTTTGGACTTGACCCCCTGCTAAATAAATGGAAAGTAGCAAAGGCAATATTATTAAGTCTAGGAGCTCTTAATCTAGACTCAATTTTATTTTGCTCCTTTCTTGAAGACACACTAACTCTTGCCATGATTCAAGGCCTTGACTTGCATATGAAAAGTTGTTACTTGAGCTCTATATTGATGAGTTCCTGAAAACCAGGGAAAATTCCTGCTGAGCCCTCTATCTACAGGGGCTGCTGGATAAAAATCAGCTGATTAATTTAGATAGCTTTTTCCCATCCTGCTTCATCCCTGTGGAGCAACTGCAAGAGAGCAGATCAGGCCTTTTTAAAAAAGAAAATGGTCGGAGCTATCTCGTGCCTTCCACGTCCTTGGTATCCCAAAATGCTTCATACAGAGTCGGGCAGCCTGGAAACAGACCCTTTGGTCCAACTTGTCCATGCCACCAGACATCTCACTCTGACCTAGTCGCATTTGCCAGTTTTGGCCCATGTTCCCCTTGACTCTTCCTATTCATAGACCCATCTAGCTGCCTTTTAAATGTTTGTAATGGTGCCTGTTTCTACCACTTCCTCTGGCAGCTTGTTCCATACACAGCACCCTCTGTGTGAAAAAGTTGCCCCTTTGTCCTCTCTCACCTTTAAAGCTATGCCCTCTCGTTTTGGACTCCCTCACCTGAGGGGAAAAAGACCTTGGCTATTCATCCTATCCATGACCCTCGTTTATAAACCTCTAAGTTATCTGTCAGCTTCCGAATCTCCATGGAAAGTAGCCCCCTCCTATTCAGTCACTCCCTGTAACTGAAACTTTCCAGTCCCGGCAGCATCCTTGTAAATCTTTTCTGCACCCTCTCGAATTTAACAACGTCCTTCCTATAGAAGGGCAACCAGGATTGTACACAGTACTCCAAAAGTGGCCTCACCAATGTGCTGTCCAGCTGCAACATCATGTCCCAAATCCTATACTCAATGTCCTGACCAATGTAGCTGAGCTTGCAAAACCCCTTCTTTCCCACACTGTCCATTTGTGATTCCACTTTCAAGGAACTATGCACCTACACCCCTAGATCTCTTTGTTTGGCAACACTCCCTGCAAACTTACCATTAACTGTATAAGTCCTGCTCTGGTTTGCCTTATTAAACTGCAACACCTCATGTTTATCTAAATTAAACTCATTTGCCACTTCTTGTACCACTGGCCCATCTGTTCAAGGTCTTACTTTACTCTGATGCCATGACTTGCATCCAGAACACCACCACTGCTGTGTGAACAAACATTGATACCATTTTGTGAGTAGCAAGACCCCAAAAACAGCAATTTCTGATATGCAACACACTTCTCCTGGGCCTGGCTAATATGGTCATTCATAGGTCAAGACTGGAGATGGTCCGTGGGAGATGCTGGCTCTATTCCATTGACTTATCTACAGCTAGGGAGCCAGGAGATGGAACAAGCAGTGCCCACTGGTAAGCTTGAGGCATTCTGTGACGAGTGGGTATGGTAGGTAGTGCACACTGAGCATTGTTATCATTCAGTTTTGAGTTTTTCTTATGGTGTTGTTCCATTTTTAACTCAGCTCTCTTTCAAAGTGAGCACTTGTACTCAGTTGTGGAATAGTTTATTTAAAAACATACCCTATCTCACTCCACAAATCAAGTGATCTTATGATGAATGTGTTTCCTGTATGCTTCCTATCGCTTACATTGATCACTCTCTCACTGACAAGACTAATCTTGCTGACTAGAACATAGGAAAATTCCTAACGCTTCTTTTTGTTGTGAGGGGTGTGATGACATTACAATTTTCTTCACTTCTTGCTTGAAGACACTGACTCATGTA
>NC_063355.1:27361897-27383592 GCF_021869965.1 Rhincodon typus
AGAAAAGCTTTGACAAATGTGTTCATTTCTGGAAATACAAGTTCTGTGCTGACAAACAGCTCTCAGTACAGGAAGTGGCAATCTCAAAATATCTTTCATGTTACTGTGTTTTGTTCGAGCTGTACCTTTTTAACTAAGTATTGACTCAGACTTTGACTCCGAAAGCAATTGCAATTACTCAGCACTCTTGATTACCCAGAGCAGTTAGTTCAAATGTGCTAAGTAAATTACTCATGAATACCATCTTTTAAGACCATAAGACATAGGTGCAGAAATAGGCTGTTCAGCTCATCGAGTTTGCTGTGCCATTCAGTGAGATCATGGCTAATCTGATAACCCTCAACTTGACTTTCTCTCTGATCCCTGTAACTCTTCATACCATTATTGATTAGAAATCTGTCTCTCTCAGCCCTGAGTATAATAACTCACCCATCCTCAATAGCCCTTGGCTGTAAAAAGCCCCTGAGATTCACTACCCTCTGAAAGAAGAAATTCCTCCTCATCTCTGTTTTAAACATATGACCTTAAATCTCTGGTATTGTACAGTATTACTAGTTTCAGCAAGATGAGAGGATGCAGCACAAGCATTGGTACTGTACTGTTGAGATAATTTTGAAAAATAATGCAGAGATGAATAATGATGGCAGGCACATTACTGACAACTCATTCCAGAGCTACCTTGTCACTCAACAGTGAAAATGAAAATAGCAAGGATTGCTGGATAGGCAAGATGTTCTTCTCATTAAATTTGTTTGTCCCTATCCAATTCTATTCCTTTTTTTGTTCTTTCCTGCCAGTACCAACAGGTCTTGAAATATGGAAGCTGGCAGTTTACCACCATTTAAACTTAAATATGCACTTAGTTGGCAACTCACATTTCCTGAGTCAGTAACTCCAAATGACCTCCCAAACTGACGCTTTTAAATCTATTAAAATGAAAGACATCAAAAACAAATTGATAATGGTAGATCTGTAATGAATTTCACCGCAAAGAATAATTTCTTAAGCTAACTTTCTCTCTTGATAATGTATTCTTTATCTTTAAATGACGATGAAGTCACTCATTCAACTTGTTCAGTTAACTTAACTAAAATTATCTTGGCAAGTTTGATCTACAGACTAAAAACGGTCAATCAAGGCAGCCTTGAGGGGGAGTTCATTGAATGTATCTGCAGTAGTTTTCAGCATGTAATGGAACCGATGAAATGAGACAGGAATAATTAAGGATCTCATAGTTAGGGATCTTCTTGGAAGGAGCAATCACAATATGCTTGAATTTAGAATACAGATGGAAAGTGAGAATATAAATTCCAATACCAGGGTCCTGTGCTTAAACAGAGGAGATTACAATAGGATGAGGGAGGAGTTGGTTAAAGTAGACTGGAAGCAAAGACTTTATGGTGGGACAGCTGAGGAACAGTGGAGGACTTTCAAAGCAATTTTTTCAAAGTGCTCAGCAAAAGTATATACCAGTGAAAAGGAAGGACTGTAGAAGAAGGATAATCAGCCATGGATACTTAAGGAAATAAGGGAGGCTATCAAATTAAAAGATAAGGCATACAAAGTGGCAAAGACCAGTGGGAAATTAGAAGATTGGGAAAACTTTAAAGGTCAACAGAAACTCCAAAAAAAAAACAGCAATAAAGAAAAGTAAGATTGAGAGTAAACTAGCTCAGCATGTAAAGACACATAGCAAAAGTTTCTACAAATATATAAAACAAAAAAGAGTGGCTAAGGTAAACATTGGTCCTTTAGAGGACGAGAAGGGGGATTTAAAGGGAAATGAGGAAATAACCGAGGCATAGAACAGGTATTTGTGTCGGTCTTCACAGTGGAGTACATGAAGAACATGCCAGTAATTGATGACAGAGACTAAGGCAGGTGAGGACCTAGAAATGATCATTATCAGGAAAGAGGTAGTGTTGGCTAAACTAATGGAGCTAAAGGTAGACAAATCTCCTGGCCCTGGTAGAATGCATCCCAGGGTACTAAAAGAGATGGCGGAAAAAAATACAAATGCACTTGTGGTAATTTTCCAGAATTCACCGGACTCTGGGGTAGTTCCAGCAGACTGGAAAACAGCAAATGTGATGCCACTGTTTAATAAAGGTGGTAGACAAAAGATGGGGATTTATAAGCCAGTTAGCTTAACTTCTGTAGTGGGGAAAATGCTTGAATCTGTCATCAAGGGAGAAATAGCAAGACATCTAGACAGAAATTATCCCATTGGGCAGATGCAGCATGTGTTCATGAAGGGCAGGTCATGTTTAACTAATTTACTGGAATTCTGTGAAGACATTAGAAGCACCGTGGACAACGGGGACGCAGTAGATCTGGTGTATCTAGATTTTCAAAAGGCATTTGACAAGGGGCCTCACCAACAGCTGCTGCATAAGATAAAGGTGCACGGCATTACAGGCAATGTATTAACATGGTTAGAGGATTGGTTAACTAATAGGAAGCAGAGAGTGTGGATAAATGAGTGCTTTTCCAATACAGCTACCGCAAGCTTTGTCACACTTCGGGCATGTGATGGCATGGGAAGAGGTGGGTGGGGCATTGGTGTGGCTGTGCGCTCCTTACACTGTTTTTGCCTGGCTTCCATGTTTTATCCCCCCCATGGCAAGAAAATTTGCTCTCTAAGGAAATGTCGCTTCCCTGCGCTCCACACTGCAGTGGAGCAGCCTGTGTTATCTTATAATGCCATATAACTTGGCATAAGGAAGCTTATAATAGAAGTCCAGTACTAAATGAGATGGAACTGTTGTACTTGTTTTCTACCACAAGGTGCTACTACAGAATTAAATGATGGAGCAGACTAAGATAGTGTGCAATTTGTCCTATAAGAAGGTAGAAAATAAATAGTCAAAATACAATTGCCAGGCTGTGAACATCAGAATTGCCAAGATAATTTTAGTACAACTATCCAGAAAGTTTAAAAAAAATGACCATTATGGCATTGGTTTAAATCCCACATGACAATTGGGAATTTAAATTCAATTAATTAAATACATTTGGGATAAAAAGCTGATCTGTAATAGGGAAGATTAAACTACTAGACGGCTTTACTGTTGCTCATTGTAGAAGAAAATCTGCTGTCCTTACCTCACTTGAGCTGCACGTGACTCAGATCTACAGCAGTGTGGCTGATCTCAATGTCCTCCGAAGAGGCCTAGCAAACCACTGTATCAAGCCATATGTGAAATACATATAAGAATTAAACCTAACTGACCACTTTTCATTGATCTTGGCACAAAATAAGAAAAGGATGCACCCAGATCAACAGATTCTGCAAAGTTGCCTCAGTTAACTCTGGGTCTTTTGCATAAATTGGGAGAATTGTTCTAAAATTAGTAATGCAACAGCTGACATAGGTATGATTCTATGACTGTCACATTCAGTCACGATCCTGGCACTGCTGTATATAGTTAGGAGGGAGCGGATCTGGAATTCTTCCTGACTTCAGTCACCATGACATTTCATGGCATCAGGTCAGATATAGACAAGGAAACCCCCTTTTGTTGTCTCTTATCACCCTCTCTCAACTGATAACTAGAATTAATCTATTATGTGAAAACCAATTGGAAGCAGCACTCGGGGTAACAAAACCAAAAAAAGTGCCTTGAATGGGACGTCAGTGTCCATTCCCAGGAGTGGCTTGATAGCACAGCTACATAGAACAAAGCTATCAGATGGGGGCTACGGCAGATGGCAAAAGAATCAACATCGAAGGAAATCTTGTTTTACCTCATTCTCTGCAAACTACCTGTCATGGCTTCATTGATCCATGACAGTACATGTAGGAACAAATGCCACGTGTTCCTTGGCAGAACAAAGTCCTATCTCAACACTTAGGATGCTCTATTTTATATTGTGTGACAATCATTATCTGTGGAATTATTGCCACACAGGTAATCCTTGGCCATGTGGAAGCAGGCCACTCGACCGATCGAGTCCGCACTGACCCTCCAGAGAGTATCCTACCCAGATCCACTGTGGACAATTTAGAATAGCCAATCCACCTAACCTGCACATCTTTGACTATGCGAGGAAACTGGAGCACCCAGAGTAAACTCATGCAGACAAGGGGAGAATGTGCAATCTTCACACACAGCCTCCCATAGCTGGAATCGAACCTGGGTCCTTGGCACTGTGAGACAGCAGTGCTAACCACTGAGCCGCCATGCTGCCTCATGGTCCAGCATATCACTCATTCTTCAGTTACCCTCCAGTCAGAGAACCAACACTGATTTAGTGACGACCAAAGGAATGCATGCCAGAAGTAGTACCAAGCATACTAACACTGAAGTGCCAACTTGATGAAGCTATATCATAGGACTGGTTGCATGTTAAGTACCTGAACAATCAGTGATTGATTGAGCCAAGCAATCACAAAACAGTCAGAGCAAATAGAAGCTTCGCAGTTGTGCAATACCTGGTCATGAATGTTGGTGAACAATTAAGTGATGTAACTGGAAGAGGAGCTTCCACAGACTTCTCCACCTTCATTGATGACAGAGCTATGCACCTCTTTTCAAAAGATAAATATGAAGCGTTTGTAACCAACCTCATCTAGAAGTGCCAAATGTTGGACTGTCTTGGTCTCCATCTGAGATACTTGCATCACATCAGTCTTCAACTAATCTTACTCATAAGGAATAGGGTCTAGTGTTGGCCCTATTTTGCCCTTTGCCAATCATTTCAGGTCAAGGTGTTCCTCGTTGTGCTGTCTAAAGCCATATGTTGATAGCTGTTTCGTCAGTGACCTTAACACAACATAAGGTCATAATTTTAGGTTGTTGTTCATGATTGTTCATGATTCAAGTGTTTAATTCTTTTCTTTGATGCCTTGGATACTGAAGCAGTCAGTGCCTGCATCTCACTAGAGCTGAAGAACATTCAGGCATGGGCTGATAAGTAGCCAGTGACATTTAGACCACACTAGCAACATTTCTGAACCGCACGTTCTAATTAATTATGCTGAGTTGTAAGTGTAACTTTTATGTGTGCAAGCCAATAGTGAGTCGAGTGTAATGCACAGATGTTATGGAGTGCCATCCTATGTGTGCCAAATACTGATAATTAACTGCCATTTTAGTTAATTGTGTTGAACATCTCAACAGTGTTTTGTTACAAACATGAACTTGCTATTCTGCCTTGGCTCCTTACTATCCTTCAAGAATCCTTAAATAATACAGCATTGTGAACCGGTGATTCATTGCAGATAACATGCTTTCTGCTAATTTGAAATGCTTCAATTGTGCATGGAGGCAGTGCTTTTATGTTTTTTTGCTCCATCAGGGACAGTTGAGTTAAATGGCACCTTGCAATTTGCTGTTGTAGCTTATCTTGATGTGTGTCTGACAGAATGTTGATGCATCATCTAAACTATCAGACATTCTTGCCAACTGCTTCACTAGTTCAGAAACATTAGCTGCACAACAGTTTGAAATAGTGAGAACTTCCAGTTTTGTTTTGTTTTGTCTAAAATATAAAATTGGAACCTTTTAAATTTGGACATAAGATGAGGGCATCGCTGGCTGGACCAGCATTTATTGCCCATTCCTAGCTTTCTAAAAAAAAAGTCAAGGAATGTGGACATCCTTAGTTGCCCTTGAGAAAATGGTGAGTTTGCCTTATTGAACTACTGTGATCCATTTGCCGTAGGTAGGTCCACAATGGTAATGCTGTTGAATGTCAAGTGATGATTATATTCTGTCTTTTTGGAAGCAGTCATTGCCTGGCACCTGTGTTGCACGAATATCACATGTCTGTCCAAACCCTGGATAATGTTCTAGTCTTGGTGCATTTGGATATGGACTGTTTCAGTATTTGAGGAGTTGAGAATGTTGCCGAATGTTGTGCAACAATCGGAACAGCCCCACTTCAGCTGCTTCAACAACCTTCTCTCAAGGTCAGAAGATGGGCCGAGGATCAAACCCCTCTCCCCGTGTCCCCATGACGAACTGCAGAGATGTCTGGGAGCTGAGATGACTGGTCTCTATCTTTCTTTGTGCTAGGTGTGACTCCAACCAGCAGAGAGAGCGTGAGTGTTTCTCTTTGATTCCCATTGACTCTGGATTCCCATTGGCTCCTGGATGTCATAGTCTGTCAAATGTGGACTTGATGTCAAGGATAGTCAGTATTGTGTCACTTCTAGATTTTCGCACTTTCGTCCATGTTTGAGCCAAATTGTAATGAGTCAGCAGCTGAGTACCTTGGTGGAACCCAAACTGAGCAGTTTATTGCTGGACAAGTGCTGCTAGAAAGCAGTTTTGATGATTTCCCATCACTTTGCTGAAGATCAAGCATATGCTGATGGGGTGGTTATTGGCTGGATTGCATTTGTCCTACTTTTTATGTACAGGACCTATGTGGGCAATTTTCTATATGATGTACTCGCCAGTATATTGTAGCTATGCTGAAACAGCTTGGTTAGGGGCATGTCAAGTTCTGGAGTACATATTTTCAGTACTAAGCACAGAATGCTGTCAGGTCCCATAGTCATTGCCCTATCCTGTGTCTGCATCTGTTTCTTGATATCATATGGAGCGAATTGCAATGTCTGAAGAGTAATACTATTAATGATGGAGACTTCGGGAGGAGGAGGTGATGGATCATTCTTTCAGGACTTCTGACTGAAAATTATTGCAAATGCTTCAGATTTATCTTTTGTACTGAGCCCTCCTGGGCTTGACCCTTTCATAATTGAGGATGGGTTATTCATGGACCTGCCTCATCTAGTGAGTTGTTCAATTATGTGCCAACATTCACAACTGGATCTGCATGCATTACCAAATTAGAGTCATAGAGACAGAGACAGACCCTTCAGTCCAATTCGTCCATGCCAACCAGATATCCTAAATTAATCTAGTCCCATTTGCCAGCACTTGGCCCGTAACACTCTCAACCATTCCAATTCACATACCCATCCAGATGACTTTTAAATGTTGTAATTGTACCAGCCACTACTACTTTGTCTGGCAGCTAATTCCATACACGCACCTCCCTCTGTGTGGAAAAGTTGCCTCTTAGGTCCCTTTTAAATCTTTCCCCTCTCACCTTAAACCTATACCATCTAGTTCTGGGCCCCTGCTCCCCTACCCTGGTTGGGGGGGTGGGGGGAACCTTGACTATTCACCCTATCCATGCCCCTCATGACCTTATAAACTTCTACAAGGTCACCCCTTCAGCCTGCAATGCTCCAGGGAAAACAGTCCCAGCCTATTCGACCTCTCCCAATTGCTCAAACCTTCCAACCCTGACTACATCCTTACAAATCTTTTCTGAACCCTTTCAAGTTTAACAACATCTTTCCTGTAGCAGGGAGACTAGAATTGAATGTTGGAGAGCATTAAAGAATATTTAAATGTAGAATACTGTTAAGGAGAAGGTGATCAAGCTTATCGTGCAGTTACGAGTTGAAGCATTCAGCTTTGTAAAAAAAAAATGCTAGTTGAAATGCTTCCATGCTGAAGTATTGGTATTTGTGTTTGCATCTGCATCATCTTATCACAACACCCCACCCGCTCCTCACTTTTGAGCTTCTCCTGCCAAAGATGTTTGTGCAAATGATCTCCCAACCATTCTATGAAGCTTCTTGTTAAGCTGCCCACTGGAACTGACATGGGAGGCCTGAAATTGCATTACAGTACATTAAAAAATTATTTTGAACAACACCTTAATCTGAATGTTGTATAATAATATCTAACACTGACTCTTTCAGTGAATTCATATTTTTAATCATCCAGGCTTTCTTTATTGATCAATGGATCATTATTTTAATCAAACAAATCACCATTGAGTGATTCGTTTCCAAAAGATTTTTCATGGTAAAGTTGCAAACTTGAAAGCCTTTGGCTGATAGATCAGTTCCTCCTGTAATTTGAATGCATCAGGATGAGGAATAACATTATGTCCTGGTCTGTGTCAAATATGTATAGTTGCCTCTTTCACTTGTGAATACATTAGGGTAGGGGTATGACTTTCTATGAAGCTGTCTTGGCCTGTATTAAATGTGTTTTTTTTTTAAACTGAATTATCTAAGTGCATGTCATCAAAAATGTAGCTTTGATAGGTTACCTTTTAATCCTGGTTAGGCGTTTAAATCTTTTTTTACTAGCATCTCAAACTGCTGCGGCTATTTTCAAAGCTGGTGAGCAAGTTCAAGGGTATGTACTGGAGGAGATTGACAGGATGGTAAAAGCATCAAATGACGAGTGATTGAAGAAGAGAAAAAGAAGACCAAATTAATCTTAGAAATTGTTACTGAAGGAATGAACTAAAAAGGGAAGAAACCTTGCAAACAAATGGACAAATTTTGTTGAAGCAAATAGCACTTGCTTAGACAAATTGAGTAATCCAATTGGTTAACGAGTAAGGTGAGCAGCCAATAAATTGCCTCAATATGGGGTAGCAATATATTGCAATATAGAATATAAGCCTATGCAGTTTCTCGTCTTAGTGACTTTGATCTTGTGTGAGTGGTCTGAGATATGTTTATCATGTAATGAATTGTACAAAACTTTTAAAGTAAATGTCAGGGCTGGGGAGAGAAACCTGACAATGTTCCATAGTATTAGAATTTACAGTGCACTCATTAGGAAGATTCACAACTGCTACCTAAATATGTAGTTCATATCATGGCCACAACATCCCTGCTAGCTGGTGTTTTTCCAGTATGATTCTTTAATCATGAAGAAGTGTCATACTCCTATTTTAAATTTCCATGCGTTAACATGTCATTTGGGTACATAAATTTCAGTAAAACATAAGTTTACATGCTTAAGGGCAAAGCCATGACCTACATGGGATATTTAAGTTCTAGCAACAAATCGTTACAAGGAGAGGGATTATATGGAACATTTCACCTGTCAGTAGCGAAGAAGAATTGTGTGCTCTGGTGGCTGAATTACTCCTGTAATATCTATTTGTTTTATGCCTTTATGTGTAGATTGAAAGCTGCTGGAATGCTTTGTAGTTTCTCTTCCACTGTGGCTGAAATTAGTATTAATAACAACATTACCATGTTGATGTTTAACCTAGTAATAAATTGTTGCTGCTGGAAGTTGACTTAACAAATCTATGGTAAGATGATGAAAAAAATGCTATATTACAAAACTCATTTTCATTTATTTTCATGAACGCTTTGCATAAAATGGCCTCCCTGGGTCTTAATATCTGGGCTCAACTGACATTTTTAGACCAGGGGCTTTTGCTATTCAGAACAAGTTGTTCTTGGTTCCTTGTTTGTTATGTTTGTGATTTATTGTGATTTTGGCATTTTCATTTTTTAATTCAATCTCTGAATTTAGGTGCTACTGACTAAGATGGTGTTTATTAACCATTCCAAGTTGCACTGATTTAATATAACTGAATAGCTTGCTAGGCCACTTCAGAAGACAGTTAAGGGTCAAGTGCATTGTTGTGGTACTGTAGTCACCGATAGGCCAGACCAGATAAGGACGACATGTTTCCTTCCCGAGCAGACAGAATGAATCAGTTGCACTTTTATCAACAGTATTTATACTTTCAAGCTCAAAAAATTGGGTTCTGTAACCAAGTGATGAGCTTCACTGCATGGACATAATTGTGGTACTTGATGTCTCATTGATTCTGTTTTTCGGTAGTGCCAAATAATTGAAGCGCATGTTATGATTTTAAATGAACCCCACTTCTATCCAATAATCTGTATCTAATACATAGTCAACAAATCTTCCCCTGCCATTGCTTGTGCTAATTTATCAGTAGGACTGTTATCATTGAAAGTGTGATAATGTTTGAGTGTGCTGTCTACAGGCAATATACACTACTGTACGCAGAAGATATTGTCATATTTATAGGTATGACAGAATCCAATCATTTGAAAATTGAAAAATTCAGGGATTCTTATTTTAGATGACATCCTCAGTCTTTGCAAGAAATTGTTAAAATTAAGCCTGTGCTGTTTCTTCTGATCAATTTGTATATTTCAATTTATACATGTTTGGAGTAATTTCTTTGAGTCATTTTGACATGAAGGTGCTTTTTTAACTAAATTACCTGAACACTCTTGATCTGCAGGTGGTAGCAAATGCTGTGGCAGCTCTGTCAGAGATTGCAGAGTCCCATCCAAATAGCAACTTATTGGACCTCAACCCTCAGACTATCAACAAACTTTTAACAGCCTTAAATGAATGTACTGAATGGGGACAGATATTTATCTTGGATTGTTTAGCCAACTATAATCCAAAAGATGACAGGGAGGCTCAAAGGTAAAACTGTGGTAGAATAAAGTATTTTCTTGCGTTGCAAAAAATTATCTGTTATACTCTTGTTTGGAATGTTTATACATTTAGTTCCAATTTTAACAATATATTGGTAAAAAAATTGTATTTATAAATGTTAATAACAGTGTGGAGCTGGAGGAACACAGCAGGCCAAGCAGCATCAGAAGAGCAGAGAAGCTGACGTTTCGGGTCGGGACCCTTCTGAAATAAATAGAGAAGAGGGGTGGGGCTGGGGAAGGTAGATGGGATGGTGATAGGTGAGTGCAGGTAGGTAGTGGTGGGGATTGGTCAGTGAGGTGGGAGGTGCAGATAGGTGGGAGAGAAGATGGACAGGTCACGGAGGTGGGGATGAGAGGGAGGGTTGGTCAGGAGCAGCGGATGCAGTAGTCTACTATGGTCTACATGTGGTCTGTTGCATCCGCTGCTCCCGATGTGGCCTCCTCTACGTCAGTGTGACCAAGCGGAGGCTCAGAGACTGCTTTATAGAGCACCTGCGCTCTGTCGTGACAAACGACAACACCTTCCAGTCACGAACCGCTTCAACTCCCCCTCCCACTCCCTGAATGACATGTCCATCCTGGGCTGCCTCCAGTGTCACAGCGATGCCACCCAGAAACTGGAGGAGCAGCACCTTATATTCCGCCTTGGGAGCCTACAACCCAATGGTCTCAATGTGGACCTCACTAGTTTCAAAATCTCTCCCCGCCCCCGGCCTCATCCCATGACCAACGTTCCCTCTCATCCCCGCCTCCTTGACCTGACACAACCTGTCCGTCTTCTCTCCAACTTATCTGCTCCTCCCACCTCACTGACCCACCTCACTACCTGCATGCACCTATCACCATCCCGCTTACCTTCTCCAGCCCCACCCCTCCGCTGTCTCTTTATTTCAGAGCTCCCTTCCCCCTCACCCATTTCTGAAGAAGGATCCCAACCCAAAACGTCAGCTTTCCTGCTCCTCAGATGCCGCCTGGTCTGCTGTGTTCCTCCAGCTCCACACTGTTATCTCTGACTCCAGCATCGGCAGTTCTTACTATCTCTATTTATAAATGTTTATTCTTTCAAATAAAATATGTGCAACTTATTTGATTTTTAATAAGTAGAAGTTGCAACACCAATCTACATCGTTTAACTAGTAATTGGGCAATATATTTCATTGAGTTAAATTTATTGCTCAGGTGAAATATCAATCTTTCAATTCTGTGTAGTAGAATATGTGAAAAGTGTGCTAATTGTGATACTTTAAACCTTGACTTTAATTTAACCAGAGTCTCTTGTGTAATAGCATCTGCGAACGTGTGACACCACGTTTATCTCACGCTAACTCAGCTGTTGTTCTGTCGGCTGTAAAAGTCCTAATGAAATTCATGGAAATGTTGTCAAAGGACTTGGATTACTATGGCACTTTGCTGAAGAAACTGGCACCCCCGCTTGTAACATTGCTGTCTGCAGAACCAGAGCTTCAATATGTTGCCCTCAGGAACATTAATCTCATTGTACAGAAAAGGTATGTATCGCTGCTTAGTTTTTGTTGAAAAGGAATATTTGTGATATAAGGCATCTAGGTTTCTAGGAATACATGTTCTAAACTATTAAATCATCAACATTTATGAAAAAATATTACCATTTGAACACTTGTAGTTATCATTTATTTGTTCTATGGTGTTAAATGTTAACATTTTAAAACAAGTCAAAAACCTGGGCTTTTTAATTCTCATTCTAATAAATGAATACAAAATATACACTGACATTTTATTGCAAAAAGTGGAGATTTAGTTTGCCACCTATTGTGTGGGGCCTTGTGTACCCAACTGGATGCGCAAGATCTTAGTTTTTTTTTAATGAGCAGGAAACTCTCTTGGCTTCCTACCTGGTATTCAGTTCTTAACTATTACCAACAAACAGATTTGCTAGTCATTCATTTGATTGCTGTGTGTTGGACCTTGCTGACTACAGTTTGCTATTTTTTTTCTATAATATTATGCAATAAAATAATTTCACAGTTCACTGACTCTGAACTGTTTTGGGATGTCCTGAACACATGAAAGATTTCATAGGAATTCAACTCTCATTTGTCTTTTCTTTTTTAAAACTAAATGGATTTTGCATGGGTTTATGCACAGTCAGTTAACTTGCAGTAATTTATTAAGCCCTCAAGCTGTGGAATTAATTCACCTTTAATTTTAATAATTCATTCTGCTTTATTTTTGCCAATTTGTTTAAGTAAACTCATTTGCTACATTTTGTGCATGTCTGAATCAAATTTCTGTTATGAGAATGGAAAATTTTAAACTGGTGCATAAGAGACTTCATGCTCCATCTAATCATGCTGTTTGTGATTGGGGATGCTCGTTGCTGATATTACTGACATTAAGGTTTCATTTCCTAGTACCAACATCCTTTGCCATGCACACTACTCCTCAAAATTCTAAGATAACAAGGTGTAGAGCTGGATGAACACAGCAGGCCAAGCAGCATCAGAGGAGCAGGAAAGCTGACGTTTCGGGCCTAGACCCTTCTTTCACCCAATGTATCTGTGTCAAAATGGCTTGATTAGGACACCTGTGAAACACCTTGGAACATTTTGATCTGTGAAAGATGCTGTACATATGCAAGTTATTGCCAAAAGGATTATTTCCCTGTTGAATACCATATTGAATAGATTTCAGTACTTCAATAAATGATCCTGAAAATGAAACAATAATCAAGTGCTGGGAATCTATCAGCTTTACATCATCTGAAGTTGTCAAGGTTTTGGGTGTGGACCCTTTGCTCAGTTTTGTAAAGTTTGCCGATAAAGAATGGAGTCCCTTTCTCAGGACTTTTTCTTATTGCTTTGGAGGAAGCTGACAATAAAGTTTGAGTCACCCAGTGTTCTGGCTTGGATCCAGCAAGCCTATTCAGTTCTGAATTAAACTTTTTCCCAGTGGTGGTGTTTCCCGTTATTGAGTAGCACACTAGTCTCTGAGTCAGAAAGTCATGCTCAACCGTAGCTGCAGAGATTTGAATACAGTCCTGACAGACCACTTCAGTTGCAGTGAAGATACTCCCCTTTTAAACTCTGTTCTAATAGCATGTTTTTGTTATACTGGTAAGTTAGGGGCCCTTCCCAATAGTGTTGCCTCAATTTTCGATTTTGTGCAGTTAATTTCCTTAATGAAAGGATAGGTATATTGGCGTTGGGGGCTGAAACGTCGGCTTTCCTGCTCCTCTGATGCTTCTTGGCCTGCTTTGTTCATCCAGCTCTACACCTTGTTATCTCAGTATCCCTGATTCTCCAGCATCTGCAGTTCCTACTACCTCCTCAAAATTCTAATTGGGAACCAGACTTCTCTTGGTGTGCTGCCTACTGATGTCCATGTTTCTAACAAACCTCTGATCCCTCTTGGGCTAATGACTACCCACTTTGAGCTCTGGGAGGCAATGGCCTAGTGGTATCATTGCTGATCTGTAATTCCAGGTGATCCAGGTAATGTTCTGGGGACCCAGTTTCAAATCCTGCCAAGGTAGGTGGTGGAATTTGAATTCAGTAACATCTGGAATTAAAAGTTAATGATGACATGAATTCATTGTCAGTCGTCAGATAAACAAATCTGGTTCACTAGTGTCCTTTAGGAAGGGAAACTGCCTTCCTGCCTGCTCTGGCCTACATGTGATTCTAGACCCACAGCAATGTGGTTGACTCTTAACTACCCTGTGGGAAATTAGGGATAGCCAATAAATGCTGGCCTAGCCAGTGATGCTTTGGTCCCATGAATGAAGTTTTAAAAAATCTGGCCTATGACTAATTCAGTCAAAAATCATTTCTAGCTGGATACTATCAAGTGTTGCACACTCCTGTGCCAAAATATTCATTTATTTTAGGATCACTTTGGAGATGGGTGTAATCCTTACATTTTTAGGCTCATCTTTCTCCTGGGAGCCTACTTCATCTTGCATGACTCCATTCCTACAAATTCTTTTCCTGACCCCAGTCAGTTAATATTATAAATAGGGTCATAGAATCGTATGGCACAGAAACAGACCTTTCGGTCCAACCTGTCCACCTTGACCAAGTTTCCCAAACTAAACTAGCCCCACTTGCCTGCGTTTGGCATCTATCCCTCAACTTTTAGTATGTACCTATCCAATTGTATTTTAAATGTAACTGTACCTGGTTCATGCTCCTTTTCAAAACTGCCTTCATTATTCCCACCATTTCAAAAAAACTTTGAATCCTTCTTTGCAAAGTAACATCCCATTTCAATCCTTGAAAATGTCATCAGTCCCCATTTTTCCTGCAACATGCAGTGTGTTTTGTGTAAAATAAGCATGCATTAATATTGTTGTATTTGAAGACACTTTATACTTTATCCTAACTAGATTGCAAGCCTGTCTCAATTGCAAATTATGAGTTAGACTAATATTAACAAAATCACAGAAAATATTAAAATTGAATTTTTTCTTGCTGTTAAAGTGCTTAATCCTTATGTTTCAGTTGAAAGTTTGTGACTGCTGATTTCTGACATGGTTTACCCTGTGCATACTGCCCAATTTGATATATTGACGAGTGTATAGAGAGTGTGAATGCAGTTTTTCCTTGCAAGGTTGTAAATTCTGTAAATTTGAAATATTGAAAATATACATCAGTTTGCCATCTGAACAGCGAAAGACTGGTTAGTGTTTCAAACAGAGTTTGTGAACATGACAATGCATATTTTCATTAGCTCTTAGAGTTAATGTGCAATCTAATGGAGTGATATTCATCTGAAATACTTGCATGAATGAGTTACAGTGCAGTGCCAAATAATTTACTTCTGTGCTATAATTTCCTGAAAATTGCATTAGAGAACACTGCAGTGGAATAAAGTAGTATGCCAAATGCTGCAGTAGATGACAACATATTTAAACTGCTATCAACTTTTATAAACGACAATGCGTCTTTAGGAAAAATCCACGCTGTTCCCTGGTCCTATTGCAAAATGATTTAAAATTAGATACATGTGGCATATCTTTATGCTGTCTACTCATACTGTATGAATTACCATACATAATCATACTTCATACATTTTGTTTATTGAAAACTGGACTTGAGACATTGTAGGAATTAGGAACAAAGTGAAATGTCACTTTTATACTAGGATTTTGTTTTTTTTCCAAATAGGCCTGAGATTCTTAAGCATGAAATGAAGGTTTTCTTTGTAAAATACAATGATCCAATTTATGTGAAACTGGAAAAACTGGACATTATGATTCGCTTGGCTTCTCAGGCCAACATTGCACAGGTTAGTACTTGAAATGTACTGTCTGAAATACGTTAATCATGAAATGGTGGAAATACTTGTGTCTGACAGCACCTTTGGGAAGAGAAAAAGTTAACAATTTAGATGGCCTTCAGGTCAATTTGAAACTTTGTTAACCTAACAAGCTCTGTTTCTCTTACCGTACTTGCTACCAGACCTGGGAATTTCCAGTATTCGTATATGTTTCAGATTTCAGGCAACTGCAGTATTTTGCTTTTGAATTATGTCTCTTCTTTTATGGAAGAGCAGCCTTCAATAACTGCTCAATTTTTAATCCATGGTCATACATTAACAATACTTTGTTTTCAAATTGCATGAATAGTGAAGCATCCTTGTCTGATTTTTGAAGAATGCAGCTGCATTTTACTTGTACTCTAGATTGTTGTTCAGACTTAGTATGTTTTATGTATGATTGTTGGAAAACTTACTGATGTGCTGAAATCTTATTTAGAAAGAGATGTGTTTGGAATACTGCATTTTATTTAGCCCAATAAATGTTCAAACTGTTTTCTAACATGAGCCCCACCCTTCCCACACAGTTGTTTTCAAACATTCGATCGACATCAACCAGGGATTGTTTTTCATGCTTTTTTGTGGGTTTTTTTTGTTAGCTATGAACACTGGAATAATTTTCCCAGTGAAGTTGACAACTTCAATAAATAGTTGACAATGAATAGTTTTATTTTAGTGACGTTTAATTGCTGTAGATTTTACTTGCAAAGATAAAGACCGAAAGAACTACAGTTGCTGTAAATCAGGAACAAAAACAGCAGTTGCTGGAAAAGCTCAATAGGTCTTGGCAGCATCTGTGAAGAAAAAAAATCAGTTAACATTTTGGGTCCGGTGACCCTCCTTCAGACCTCCATTCATATGTGTAACTGTTCTGAGGAAGGGTCAACAGACCCAAAACGTTAACTCTTTTTTTCTTCACAGATGCTGCCAGACCTGTTGAGCTTTTTCAGCAACTTCTGTTTTTGTTACTTGCAAGGATGTTGAGTCATCCTGTGAAATGCAGAAAAGTTTATTACTTTCAAATTGATATTCATTTTTATGTTGCTCTAATGAGATTTGTCTGTATCCGGTGAATTCACAGAAAAGCTAAGCACGTGAGATCTGGGTTGCCTATTGTTTTATTAAGTCTATTTTGTTGTGACTGGTTTATTCACAGTTTTATTGCATTAACTACAGATATTTATGCTACAGTTTGCTTTTTCCGTCCAATGATAAAATGCAGCTGTGGGGAATTCTTTTTGGAATAATTGTGATGTTGGATTGCGTGGAATTTTAATGACAGTGATCTTAAAATTACTTGAGAGAAACCTGATCTCTTCTCGCTTGGACATTTCAATAGTCTTTAATGAATGAATTTATTTTGCTAACAGCAATGACAAGCTGACAGTTCCATTTGTCTCAAAGCATAATTTTTCAATCAATTCCCATAGCAATTAGGCCATAGTTATTGTATGCATTCTTGTGCTCTTAAACTGATTTGATTTGTTAGTTTCTTCCTCATGAAAAAAGTCTTTGTACAACCAAAACACTAGGATCTCTAAATTATATGAAGTTAACTGTTAAGAATGGATTTTTAAACTTGTCAAGAAGGTTATCGATAATTTATTTATCATGATGTATTTGAGAGGTAAATGTTGCTTTATAACTTGTAGAAGTCAGTAGGGCAACTTTGAGACAAAATAAAAGATATCAACTCAGATGAAGTATTTAGCTTTTTTAAACCAGCTTTTATGGGCTAGTCACTTTCTTGAAATCTAATTTGGAAATTTAATCTGGAGGCTAGACTAGCATTGGTGTATTAAATGCTGTGCCTGTATTTCGAAAAACATTGCCAAATTACATTGAGGCTATCATTACATTTGCAAATTTGGAGATTATGCAAGATCCTAATAAGAGGACAGATTTTACCACAAAATGTTTTAATTATCCTGTGACATAAACTATTAACCCAGTTGATTTATGATTGCATGGAGTTTTTGACCAGCTCACATTAGTTATTCCAACATGCAGGTTTTGGCAGAATTGAAGGAATATGCAACAGAAGTAGATGTTGACTTTGTACGGAAGGCTGTGCGTGCAATTGGACGGTGTGCTATTAAAGTTGAGGTAAGGAATAAATGCTAAATATTAAAGCTTGTATGGTAGGAAATCACAGATCAGACTTGTAATTCAATATTTTCTCAATCAAGAATACACATGATGTGAAATAGTTACTGGCTTCCAAGCCCATCACTAGCCAGGAGTAATGATCTAATTAGCCTGTTTTTGTGTCAAGGACTCAATTCAATTATACTAATTGATGCAGTGCCAAAACTTCAGTTTGGTAACTTGTGCTCTGATAATATATTTTATTACAAATTTTAATTTAATTCAGTTTTAATGAAGTGATACAAAGTATTTCTTTTAAATCAGCATTGCCAGTACCCCAGTAAGAGTGAGTTAAAATTTCTGTTAATCTTTGATTCCATTTTAAGTCTGCCTCAAGAATTTTAACTAACTTGCGTAGACATTGGAATGAGAAAGTTGACGTGCGTTAAGATATAAAACAATGGCAGTAATGACTGATAATTGTCTTTTTTCATTTGAAGGCAAACTGTCTGCAGTAAACACTAACTTAATAACTGGTTTGTTTCAGCAATCAGCAGAGCGCTGTGTGAGCACACTCCTTGACCTCATTCAAACAAAGGTAAATTACGTTGTGCAGGAAGCCATAGTAGTAATCAAAGACATCTTCCGCAAATACCCAAACAAGTAGGTTCCATTTGTGTTTTTTTTAACAATTATGTATCTATATCAATAATGTCGATTCCTTTTCTCAGTCCACTGACCTCAGAAATATGTTGCACGTTTATTAAGCATCCACATGTTTCTGCCCATTGCACAAATGCACTCAATCAAATTTTGATGCAAAATAAATAACTGAACAGGAAAGCAAACACACAGATAAAACTGACTCATTCCATATTGTGCGACTTTAATGTAACTTAACTTTTCAGTAAGCGATGTCTCTTTAGACTACTTTTTAAAAAATACCCTCTTTATTTTGGTTTTTGAAGTTTTGCAGTTGTAATTGCTAACTAAATATTTATTTTAAATTGCTTCATAAACAAGACAACGTAATCTAAAAGCTGAATTGGTTACTATTAATTTCAGTAATGATCGCAGTTTACTATGATCATTGTAGTCATAAATTTAAGATTATATTGCTGTTTAATTATTAGGTTGGATTATCTAAAATTTGTTTGTCCCAATCTTCCTGCAATTGAAACTAGTCTTTTTAATACCTTAAGTTTGACATGTCTATGGTACAAATTAGAATTGAGACACACTACCTACGCCACGTGAAAATGACATGGTTGCATTATTTTCTGTACACTCTTTCTACTTTGCCCCATTAGTAGATGGTTAGCTCACTTGTACTTTTGATTTCTGCTGCTGGTTGATTCTGTCTTTAACCCTGTTTGAATAGTGAAATGCATTTTAATTTATAGAATTATAATAACTCTGTGAATCTTGGGCTGCATAAAAATTGCACATGCATTACCATTACAAAAGAAGTTGCAGTGTAAATTCAGCAATGACCTCACTTGATTCTAAGAGTGGATTATACTCCGCTGTATAAGAGATTTGCTCCATTGCATTCCAGAATCAAGTTGGGCCCCGACTCCATTTCCTCCTCATTTTTAATGCAATGCAAATAGTGAAATAGCTGACGTGTTCTATGGATAAGGGTACTTTTATAAAATGTCTTGTGCCTTATAAATCAAGGTATGAAAGTGTTATTGCTACACTTTGTGAAAATCTTGACTCGCTGGATGAACCAGAAGCACGAGCAGCCATGATCTGGATTGTAGGTGAATACGCAGAAAGAATCGACAATGCTGATGAACTATTAGAGAGCTTCTTGGAAGGATTCCACGATGAAAGCACACAGGTAAGAAGTTGACCTTCCATTTTTCAGTATACTCAAACAAGGAGATGATGATTGGATGTAAGTGGTTAGTAGACAAATTCCTGTAACATTCAGAATTGTTTTAATATGCTCGTTATTTTAGTATCCCCTGCAAACTTGGACACCACTGCCTTAGGACCGTACACAAAGAGCAGAATATTACTTATTATAATACTCAGTATTACTAATGTTTGTTACATACTGATATATATTTTCATTGACAGGGTATGCTTGCAAATGGAGTTCTATTTTTGTTTTTCTAGAAAATATATCAGTAAAGCTTTTTGTCAGGTGAAATACAGTTCATGGTTTCTCATGGCATTTTTGTCTTTTGTGATAGGTTCAGCTTCAGCTTTTGACAGCTATTGTGAAACTGTTCTTAAAAAAACCTACTGAGACGCAGGAACTCGTGCAGCAAGTTCTCAGCTTAGCCACGCAGGTTTGTTTATTTTTCCATCTGTTTAGTAAATCTGACTAAGTTGGAACCCAGCTGTAGATTGTAACCGAATTCAATTTTTGTTTTGCTCAGTCTCTTTTTTAATAGGACTGTTACAAGCCCCGTAGAGATCAATAGATTTCCCAGTGACTGACCAAAGGATGTGATCACATGTTTTAAGACCTTTATGGCAACAAAGAAACAAACTCAAACAAATAATATTTAACACTAATGTTTACTTACCTTTCTTTAGTTTGATGTATTAGTTGTTTTCATATTAACTAATAACCCAGCCAAAATACTCTGACATGTTTTAACTTCATGGCATTCTCCCAGCAGGTATGCAGACCTTGCAGACCAAGTTCCAAACTCATTCCAGCTTTATATCAGCTCCTTCTCCCTGCCATGCCAGGGCAAGTCTTCAGATGTCCTTTTGAATGTTGTTCCACTTATTCTTGTAGTTATTGTAGTTATGCTGAAACGGATTGCCAGAAGCAAGGACCAATCTAATGGTACCTTACATTTCCACAAACCCAGTCTCTTCAGAACTTCTCACCAGCCTCCTGGTTGGTGGCTAACATGAAAGCAATCTTATCCTATACTTGCCTTTGTGTGAAGAAGGTCAGTTGCCTGTCTTTTGTGTCAAGGTGTGGAAAAAGTACTAAAAAACATGTTTTTGTGCATACTGTGACCTCCCATTTTCAGCATGAAATGCTATGCCGTCATTAGTAACCAACCTCGATTTCTGTCTACCCCAAAAAGTGAATGTTTTACCCCCTTGATTTTATGCACCAACTTAGTGCAAACAGGCAGTACTGCCTATGCTGTAAAGATGGTTCACAGGCATTTAAGACATGGCTACACAGCAGGCTGTGTATGGCATGGTGAGTGCTAAATGGAAATGGGTCATCTAGAAAAATGAGTGAAATATGAAGCTGCCTCTAATTTAGAAGTCATAATATTTGGTATCTTATTAAATAGCTGCTTTGCAGTGAGGCAATATGGAGTTGGTTAAAAAAACTAGTGCTAGAATGGAAAAAGTAATTTGCCCTGAAGGAGCACAAGACCAAATGCACCATCTGATAAAGGACCAGTCATTGACTTGATATTGAGAAGGAATTATCAGGATGACTATGCTAAAATCATGGGAATTGTTAATGTTACCAGAAATGCAATGTGTATAGATTCATTTAAGTTGTCCAAATCAAGCACTGGATCCAGCAGAGATTTCAGACAAGCAACTATTTGGTGTAAAGAAACAGAAGTAGCTGGAAAAGCTCAGCAGGTCTGACAACGTCTGTGAAGAAAAATCAGTAAACGTTTCAGGTCCGATTTCTGTGTTCTAAGGAAGGGTCGTGGGCCCAAAACGTTTACTCTGATTTTTCTTCACAGATGTTGCCAGACCTGCTGAGCTGTTCCAGCAACTTCCATTTTTGTTCCTGATTTACAGCATCCACAGTTCTTTTGGTTTTTATTAACTATTTAGTATGGAATGTTATATTATGGAATGATGCAATCTAATGTTGCTTCAGAAGACCAAGCTTGTTCACAGTACATGTTATGTAACTTAAGCAGCATGGGTGAAATGTTCATGAATTTTGATATGCTCAGCACTGCAGACTGTGGCATGTGAAGATTCAGAAACAGTTCTGGTGAAAGCAACAGGACATGAGAAGACTAGATTCATGCTGGTACAAGTCTGTAATATTGACAAAACAAAATTAACACCCAATAAGAGATAACAA
>NC_063355.1:27393592-27411897 GCF_021869965.1 Rhincodon typus
GCCTGGCCTGCTGTGTTCCTCCAGCTCCACACCTACTTTCCTTAGTGGTTTTGTATCAAAGGCTATAAGACTGTTGGGTATCACGAGATCCTGTTTTATTCTTTTCCATTCATTCACACCTCCTTTCTCATTAGGGAATACTAGCTAACAATTGAGTGCATTTTCTGTGTTCAGTTATGTGTTTTTTTTTTGCACTACTGCTATTCAGTGGTATGAAATATGTCGACAGTACATTTTAAATAAATAAACTTTCAATATTCATTCTGCCGACTTCCAGGATGAATTACTATGAGCTATATGACTAACAATGTTCTCTGTATCTTACTTGATCAACATGACTAACAATAAGTTTGTGAGTGCACAGTCAGGAGGTACACTACTGGGTTCTATTATTTCCCCTCTGAAGGTTTGTCACTTCCAGTTTATTTAATTGGCTGCAAGATTATTGAGACAGGTCCCCTTCAAATATGTTGCCCATTCTAATGAGGAAATAGGCTGTTGGAGATAGGCTGTAACAAGCATTTTGTACATGTATAGATTTACATCACCATTTGATGTTTTATGTAATTGCTGTTGAATATTGAGACATTATTTGAGAGTTTATTTTTTAACTGTTATCACTTAAACAGTTATACTAATTTGAACATTTCTGATTGACTTAATAATTGGACAATAGTAACGGAAATGTAATAGCTGGAATTAGTCCTATCTTAGTTGTCATAGGTTTTACTATATTTTCTCAAAACCCAGATGCATACAGTATTAGTTTGTTGTGAAAGGAAGCTTTGGCAGATCAAAGTGCATTGTCTAGGTACGTGGCACTTTGACAAACTTTTTGCTTTCTTCATAATTTGCCTGGAAAACTGAAGTGCAGTATTTTTGTTTCTTTGTTCGTTCACGGGATGAGGGAGTCGCTGGCTAGGCAGCATTTATTGCCCATCCGTAATTGCCCAGAGGCCAGTTAAGAGTCAGCCACATTACTGTGGATCTGGAGTCATGTGTAGGCCAGACCAGGTAAGGATGGCAGATTCCAACCCTAAGGGACATTAGTGAACCAGATGGGTTTTTTTCTGACAATTGACAATGGATTCACGGTCATTATTAGATTCGTAATTCCAGATATTTATTGAGTTCAAATTCCGCCATCTGCGGGATTTGAACCCGGGTCTCCAGAAATATTATCTGGGTCTCTGGATTAACAGTCCAGCGATAATACCACGAGGCCATCGCCAGCCCCTGCAATATGTTATCAGATTGTTTGAAATTATAACTCCTGTTTTTCTTATTTTCAAAGATTTCTACACAGAACTGTTCTAATCCCTCACATTTTTATTTCACCAGGTTTGGTTGCCAGCTGCAAAAGCTAAAGGTCTTGAGATTTCTGGTACATTTTCACGCCGCATGGGTCATATCTACATGGATCTCTCCCTGATGAACAAAGCCATGCAAGTAATGACTGACTTTGCAATCCAATTTAACAGAAATAGGTGAGAATTGAATTCATTTGGTTCTTTCTTAAACACAGCAGATTGTTTCACACTATAGTCACGCATGCATTAAATTCTCCTTCTGCACAAGCAACTTAAGAATGTGGGGGCAGAAGTAGGTCTTTCAGCCCATAGAACCTCATCTGCCATTCAGTTAAATCATGGCTGATCATCTAAGTCAATATCACTTGCCTGCGTTATCCTCCTATTCTCTGATGTCATTAGTCTCCAGAGATCTGTTGATTTCTATCTTGAACACACATTGAACTTTCATAGCCCTCCAGGATACTGAATTCCAAAGGTTTACCATTCTAAATGAAGAAATTTCTTAGCCCCTCAGTTTTAAATGCCCTAACCCTTATTCCTGGTTTTATATTCATCAACCAAGAGAAGTGTCTTCCCTCTGTAGTGCTCTAAGAATTTTGTAAGTTTCAGTGAGGTCATCCTTCATTCTTTGAAACTCTTAAGGATGGCAGGCTCCGAGTCTCCTCAGTTTCTGATCATAAGACAGTTCTGCCATCCCTAAAATTAATCTGATGAACCTCTGTTGCACTCCTCTAACAAATATATCCCTCCTTGAGTAAGGAGTCTAAAACTGTACACAATATTCCAGGTGAGGTCAGACCAAGGATTTATGCAACTGCTCCAAGACATCTTTACTCCTGTACTGACGTCCCTTTCCAGTGAAGGCTAGCATCATTTACCTTCCTAATTTCTTTTTGCACCTGCATGCTAACTTTTAGTGACTGATGGACATCTGCACTTCTCCAACCTTTTGCCATTTAAGAAATATTCTGCTGTTCTTTTCTCCAGCTATGCTGTGATGAAAATGTATACCTTTGAAGATGCAAATTTATTAAAAAATGGAGCTTATTATAAATATGAACCTGCAATAGATGCCCTGTGTGAATTGGTGATATCATTTCTTTTGTAAGCAGACTGAGCATCTTTCCATATTGGAAGTTGACTTTCTCTGCCCTGTATTTGTGACCTGATTATGGACTGCTTTCTCACTTGAAGTGAGATTTATTACAAATAGCAGAGCTGCTCTAGTTCCAGTGAATAAATATGTAAGGCAGTGATGAAGATTTGATTCTCTCTAATCCATCATAGTAGCATTTAGTCTCATGAGATAAACAAAGAACATGCTATGTTTTCCTACATCCAGGGTCTGTAAAAGTGTCTACAAGAAGTGGAAGATTTTTTTCGTTGAAGGGGAAGGAATGGGAATGGTGAGGAAATAGTGAGCCCCCTTGTTTGACATTTCTCTGACACTTTACACAGGACTTTGCCACAGTTCTTGGATTTGCACCCACAGTTTTTCTTTTCCTGTAGCAGATTTTTAGAAGACTAAAGTTTGGAGTTAGAAATAAATACTTCAGGGTTCTGATCATAGTCATACAGCACAGAAACAGACCTTTCAGTCCAACTCGTCCATGCTGACTATGTATCCTAAACTGAACTAGTTCTGTTTGTCTGCATTTGGCCTACATCTCTCTCAACCTTTTCTATTCATGACCCTATCCAAATGTCTTTTAACTGTTGTAACAATCTGCATCTACCACTTCGTCTGACAGCTCATTCCGTACACGCACCACCCTCTGTGTGAAAAAGTTGCCCTTAAGGCCCCTTTTAAATCTTTCCCATGTCATTTTAAACCAATGTCCTCTAGTTTTGGACTCAGTACTCTGGGGAAAAAGACCTTGGCTATTCACCATACCCATGTGTCTCATGATTTTATAAACCTCTATAAGATCCATCAATCCAGGGGAAAAAAATTTCCAGCCTACCCAGCCTCCCCTTATAACTCAAAATTCACTAGTCCTAGCAACATACTTGTAAATTTTTCCTGTATCATTTTTAGTTTAACAGCACCCTTCCTGTAGCAGGGACATCAGAATTATATGCAATATCCTAAAAGTGTCCTGACCAATGTCTTGTACAGCCGCAACATGGTGTCCCAACTCCTACACTGGATGCCCTGACCAATGAAGGCACGCGTAACAAACGCCACCTTTGCCACCCTGTCTACCTGCAATGCCACTTCCAAGGAACTATGCACCTGCACCCCAGGTCCCTCTGTTCAACAACACTCCCTAGGGCTACTATTAACTTCATAAATCCTGTTCTGGTTTGTCTTACCAAATTGCAACACCTGGCATTTATCTGAATTAATATCCATCTGCCACTTCTCAGCTGATTGACCGATCTGATCAAGATCTCGTTGTACTCTTAGATAATCTTCTTCACAGTCCACTACACCACCAATTTTGTCATCTGCAATCCTACTAACCATACCTAATATATTCTCATCCAAATCATTGATATAAATGATGAACAATAGTGGACCCAGCACCAATCCTTGCAGGACGCTGCTGGTCACAGGCCTCCAGTCCGATTAACTACCCTCTGCCTCCACCTCCTGACGTCTTCTGTCAAGCCAATTTTGTATCCAGTTGGCTATCTCTCCCTGGATCCCTTGCATTCTATCCTTACTAACCAGTCTCCCATGCGGGAACTTGTCGAAGTTCTTGCTAAAGGCCATGTAAAAAACATCTGCTGCTCTGCCTTCATCTATCTATCTTAGTAATCTCTTCAAAAAAGCTCAGTCAAATGGAGATGATTTCCCATGCACAAAACCATGCTGACCATCCCTAATCATTCCTTGCCTTTCTAAATGCATGTAGATTCTATCTCTCAGAATCCCCTCTAACAACTTAACCCACCACTGACATCAGACTTACCAGTCTATAGTTCCCTAGTTTTTCTTTGCAGCATTTCTTAAACAATGGCACAACATTAGCCACCTTCCAGTCTTCCGGTTCCTCACCCGCGCCTGTTAATGATACAAATAGCTCTGCCATGCAATCTGTTCCCTTGCTTCCTACAATGTTCTGGGATACAGCTGATCAGGTCCCATGGATTCATCTACCTTTTATGCATTTCAAGACCTCCAGCACCACCTCTTCTGTAAATGGACTCTTTTCAAGACATCACTGTTTATTTTCCCAATTTCCGTAGCTTCTATGTCTTTTTCCACAGTAAATACTGACACAAAATATTTATTCAGTATCTCTCCCTAGCTACTGTTTTGCTCTTGATATATTTGTAGAATCTCTTAGGATTCTCCTTTATCTTATTTGCCAAATCTATGTCATGTCCCCTTTTTGCCCCCCCTCATTTTCCTTTGAAGTGTACACCTACTCCCCCATACTCCTCTCGGGATTCACTTTATCCCAACAGTCTATACCTGACATATGTCTCCTTTTTCTTTGCCATAGCCTCCTACCTTTAGTCATCCAGTGTTCCCTATACCTACCAGCCTTGCTGTTCACACAAACAGGAGCATACTGTTGCTGAACTCTCATTATCTCATTTTTGAAAACATCCCACCTGACAGACGTCCCTTTTACATGCGAACAGCCTCCTCCAGTCAACTTTTGAAAGTTCCTGTCTAAAACCATTAAAATTGGCCTTGCTCCAATTTAGAACTTAACTTTCAGATCAGGCCTATCCTTTTCCATGACTATTTTAAATCTATAGAATTATGATCGCTAGTCCCAAAATACTCCCCATTAACATCTCAGTCTCTTGCCCTGCCTTATTTCCCAAGAGAAGGTTGAGTTTTGCTCCTTCTCTAGTAGGTATATCCACATATTGAACAAGAAGGTTTTCTTGAACACTCAACAAATTCCAATCAAAGCCCTTTACACAATGGCAGTTCCAGTCTATGTTTTGGAAAGTTAAAATCCCCTACCAATACAATCCTATTATTTTTATAGATACCTGAAATCTATCTACATATTTGCTCTTCAATTTCCCACTGACAATTGGGGGCCCTATAGTACAGTCCCATCAAGGTGGTCATCCCCTTATTTCTCAGTTTCCCCCCATATAACTTCATTGGATGATCCCTCATCTCTAAGTACAGCTGTAGTGTCCCTAATCAAAAACACCAGGCCCCTCCTCTCTTTCCTCCCTTTCTGTCCTTCCTACAACTTCTATACACTGGAACATTAAGCTGCCAGTCCTGTCCCTCCCTCAGCCATCTCTGTAGTAGCTATGATATCCAAGTCGCAAGTTCCCATCCATGCCCCGAGTTCATCTGCCTTGCCTTTCGGGCCTCTTGCATTGAAATAAATGTAACTTAAATCACCAATCTTGCCTCATTTTCTACCATGCTGTTGCTCCTCTTGTCTATTTAACTTGCTCCCCTTAACTACTGCCTGTGTTTTGTAACTTTATTATTGACACAGCAAGCACTGATAGGCAAAATCAGAACTTGCAGTCTCCAAGTCCAGTTTTTCCATTTGCCTTTCCAGCATTATAAACATTTCTGTCACGAAGACTGAACCTCACTCATCCCACAGAAGCCTTAAGACAGTGGTGCATTAGCTGGCCTACTATCTTTCGCCAATTTCCATAAACTTGAGCACATACAAAATTCTAATGTCCATATTGATTACCAGAGACGTACTACTGACTAAGTTGTTAGAGCTGCAGGCTTGCAAGATCCTAAATCCTGCTGGACTTCATTCTTGAGTATTAAAAGAAGTAGCTAGTGAGATAGTTTGATGCATTGCTTCTAATTTTTGAAAATTCCCTGTGTTCATTCAAGGTGCCTTTAAATTGGAAGGTGGTGACTATAACTCCTTTATGCCAAATGGGGCAGACAGAAAGCAGTAAGTTGCAGGCCTGTCAACTTAACATCTGTCACAGGGAACATGTTACATATAGATGTCTTGTGTGTGAAATTGTTCATTTTGGCAGAAAGAGTATAAAAGAAACATATTATCCCAATGATGAGAGATTGCAGAGAGACTTTGAATCGCAAAAGGCTTGCATGCAGATATAGCAAGTAATTATGATAGCTAAGATGTTTGTTGTGAGGTGAATTGAATGCAAAAATGGGGAAGATTATGCTTCATTTATACAGGACACTAGTGGGTCTTCAACTGAAGTACTGTGTACAGTTTTGATCTCTCTATTCAAGGAAGTAAATGCATTGGAAGAATTCAGATAAGGTTTACTTGAATAATACCAGGAATGAGTGGGTTCTCTTACAAGGTAAAATTGGCAAGCTAGGCTTGCATTTGCTACAGATCTGTAAACTTAACACAAAAGCAAATTATGGAAAATGGAATGGGAATAGAAAATACTGATCATACTGAGCAGGTCAAGCAGGATCTATGGAGAGAATAAAATTAACGTTCCAGGTCAATCATGACTCTTCAAACTGTTTTGGAAATCCAGTAACAACCCATCTTGTCCAACAGCCAAGTTTTTATGGATTGTTTTTGTTTTTGATTTTTTTAAATGGAATTAAACTTTTGTTTTTGTAATGGAATGTCAAACAACAAGATCCATCAAGACAATGATGGATTTCTTGCTCTCCACAGTTAAGTTTTTTTTCTGGTTTCAACAAATGCAGGTAATCAATGCCAAATTCATAAGACCCTATTCCATGTTCAGTCGCTACCTGAAGAGCAATCTCTTAAACTAACTTCAGCATTTTTACCTTTTCCAAATGAGAAACCCGCCCATCAGGTAGAACTCAATGAGGAAGCAAGTCTTCAGTTGTGCAAGTGAATCAGTCGCTATTGTCATCCAGAAGTATTTAGATAAATTTTAAAACATTGATTAACTTTTGCTACCATTATTGTTCATCATATTAAAATAGTTGATAGAATGATTAGTTATAATTTAGAAGCGTTTACAGGTTTCAGCACTTCCAGCAGTCTTTGATGATGATTCCTTCTTTATTGACAAATATATGATATTTCAAACCTCTGAGAAGTTGCCTGAAGAGACTGCTAATGTTTTGTAGATGTCAGATTTTCTGCAGCTTGGGTATCCTCAATATAAACTAGTAAGATTGTTCTGTGAGCGTATTATGTTTGGAAGCATGCTTATTTGCTGTTTTTATGTTCTTCTCACCTTTTACCTGTTTTTGGCTTGTCTTTTGCTTCACTGATTATTTTCTAGAGTCTTTTTGTATGTTTACTTTGCCATTATTCATGTTCCCCCACAAAATGTGTATTTTTCACCTGCTCATATAGAACTATTGGTGGCCTGAAGATGATTTTTATGCAGCAAATTGTTGTGATCTGGAATTCACTACCTGAAAGGTGGTGGGGTGGATTCATTCATAATTTTCAAAAGGAAATTGCATAAATTCTTGAAGAGAAAATAATTACTTGTGTACGTGGAGGGAGTAGAGGATGTCACTCGTAATTCTAGCAAATAGCTTGCATGGGCATAACAAATTGAAAGTCCACCTTCTGTACTGTAGGGTTCTATGATTTTGTTTTTGGCTGTGTTGTATAATGCCAATATTTTCATGCCTACATCAGACCAATAAGGAACGTTTGGAAAAAGTATATCTTCTGCTTTAGTAAGTTTGAGTTTTCCACGCTCTTTATTTTGTAGCTTCGGTATGGCACCAGCTGCTCCCCTACAGGTCAATGCTCCGCTTGCTCCTAACCAGACGATTGAAGCCTCTCTCCCTCTGAACACTGTTGGTCCGGTTATGAAGATGGATCCGCTCACCAACCTACAGGTCTGAGTTAAGCAACAGCTAAATCTTTGAAATTATTGATGTTACTATTCCTTCCTCACCTTTTCATGAAGCCTGCATTATTTAAGATGGTGTGTAATGTGGTCAAGTTAATTGTGTAAACAGTGGAACAATGAATTATTGTAAGCAAAACCATAATGAAGTCACGCCAGCAAAATTTCAGGTAAAAAAGGTTTCAGGTTAAAGACCAATTTGGCTATTTGTGGAATTTGTCTTCAGTGACTCTGTTTGAAGTTGAATAATTGAAATCCCATTAATTCTAGTTTGAACTTTTCTCATTAAATGTGCATTAAGTTAATTTGGAGTGGAAAGGAGAAGATACTTAAACTCTAGCATTGAAATGACATTATTTATTATTCTGAAGACTATACTTCAGGGTTTATTGCCAGACAAAGGGACACTTTTACCAGATGGAAATGTTTAATTCTCCAAAGCATTTTAAAAGCAGCGCTCAGTTGATTGCTAAACAGATTGAATTGACATCTTGATATATAGGTGCTAACCATGTAGTATTTAGTTACCAGCTATTATGTAGGTCTGTACTTACCTCAATTCTATGCCATATTATTGTCAATTTACTTAAATGTTGAATGTTATTGTGATTAAATTTCACTTGACTGTGTGAAGATCACAGGTAGAAGAAGCTCCCAAAAATGCTACATTATTTAAGTGCTCCTGTTCTTAAGGATCTGCTTTTAAGCATACTAAGCCTGAATCCTCGAAGAAATTTGAACTGAAATTTATGTAAATTTCAGTAAGTGATGAGCCATCCAAAAGCCGTACAACTACTTTTCACATAGCCATATAGCCATATAGTTTTACAAACTACTGTGATATTTGCTAAAGGTTTCATGACACCGTCTTTGTGAATCTGAACCCTTGTCCTCTCATGCTAGATGTGATCTGAATGGAAGAAAGAAAAGACACACCAGTAGTAGTTTTGGGTCAGATTTTGTTGCAGCTGCAATAAAACTTTCCTTTGCGCGCACGCACGCACAACAGCGAAATGAAGGAAACAAGACATTCAGAAACTGAGTGAACAGAAGAAGCTACTGTGTGTGTCTCTAACAAATCCGATTGAATTTTTATGAAAAATACAGCATAACATGTCTGCACAGTTAATGGCAGACTTAGGCAATATCCTTTTGATATTTTGCCCCTTACCTGAATTTGCTGTACCATTTGTACACAAATAACAAGCACAATAAGCATTACTGTTCTTTTGATCGTAAAGTCCAGCCCAAAGTAACCTTAAGCACCGTTCTCCCCACTCTTAGTAATGCTGTCTCCAGGCAGAAGCAAAGTGAAATTCTGCCCAACTATTGCTACTAATATAAATGCATTAGTACAAAATAGTGCAGTTTCCTGTGATGGAACATCATCCAAAGTAAGGGCACTACTCCCAGAACAAAATACTTTCATTGGAAGATGAGATTATCTTTTTTAGGAGTCTTTATTTCCAGTTCCATTCAAACTGTTCTCAAATTACTACTTCATACTTATCGTGAAGCCACTTTGCAGTGTATAAGCAGTTTCCATGGCAGGCTTTTTAATGTAAAACTATATTGACAATTCTTTCTACAACATTATTGTCATTTAGCCAAGTTTCTAAAATCTGCAACCTACAACTTTTGGTTTAGAAATTTTAGGGAAAAACATGGTGCCTGAGCTTATGGTGCATGGTAAAATATTTACGAGCAGCTAGTGTAGATGTATGCTCAACAATTACAATACTGTTTGGGTATTAATCATTCTAACAGGCATCTTAAATGCATTTTTCTTTTACAGTCATTGCCAAACCTTGTTTAGCATCTATATAGTGTAACATTACTCTACAAGGATGGAACGAATTATAACAAAATCCCTGCTATTTAAAAGATTTGAACACCATAATTCTATTTTTACTTTTGTGAACAGGTTGCAGTAAAGAACAACATTGACGTCTTCTACTTCAGCTGCCTGTACCCAATTAATATGTTGTTTGTAGAAGATGGAAAAATGGGTGAGTGTTTTCAGTATTCTTAATATTCAGGATAAATTAGAAGGCAGTAGCAAATATTAAAAAGATCTTAAGATAATTTTTCAGAAATCATTTACTTGAGATCATATTTACTTGAGTCCCTGTTTTATGTTGTTTAGCCTTAACATTGGTTAGTTAATGGGACCTATATTCTTATTCAATTGAACAAGATTTATTTAAAAGTTGGTTCTCCTGCCAGCTTGAGACAGCATTACATGACCTGGTCAGCAGCATTTTGAAATGGCCTCTCCTTCCTAATCCACCTCTTGCTGCTGACTCTTGCAACTTGTGGCCTTTCCCACTTCCTAACCCACTCTCTTGCTGACAACCTGTGACATGAGGCCCCTCCAACTCCTTAATCCTGCTCCTTCTGCACTTCTCATTGCTTAGTTTCAAAGCCCTCACTCTCGGCAAGGGTTCAAGAGAAGCCGGTGAGAGTATTTGGATAAAACATTGAATATAACACCCCGAGCACTGCACTTCTGCAGTAACAGGGCATGGACTTTCACAGCTCTAGAGCACGATCTGAATTTTGAATGGGAATGTGGGTTCAGAAAGAAGCAGTAAATGGGAGAGTTGGGAGTGGAAAGATCAGCAAGAAAGTAAGTTGAACAGCAGTGGGCCCAATTTGGAGGATCAGTAGAAAGAGTTGGTAAGGTAGTGGCCAAGGCTGTGAATCTGAAGGTCAACCAAAGAAAGGCCCACAGCAACCAGGAGAGTCAAAGATTGAGATGTGTGATAAGCAGTCAGGAAGTTGGGGAACAGCATCAGTGGTAAGCAGGATCATGAGTGTGCAGAAGATGCTGTCACTAGAATTATACCATTTTTCTTCAATATTTTTCAAAGCTATTTCAAAGAATTTAGCACTTCAAAGTATTCCAGTTTGGAGACGATGATGTTTATTTTTCCTTCTCTAGTGAGAAATGTCCTATAAAGTCTGACTATAGTATTTAGGTTGGATTTGATAGGAAAATATGATTTGCTTAAAGTTGAAATTATCAGGAATGAGTGAAAACCTAAATGCCTTATGACTTATCTTACAATTAAATTCAATATGCAGAATTTGATACGTAGTTCTGATTATTGTTTTGTTTCTATACTTTTTTCAGTATACCTTAACCTTACTGTCACAAATTGATGTCTTGTATTGAAAATTATATCCCCATTCTATTGTTATGATCTCTTTGGAGACCAGCAAACCAAAAAGATCAAATTTACAAAACAGCCCTTAAAAAACAAGCAAAACTCAACATAATCACAGTGACTCACCGGTCAATATGTAAAGTACACAGGTCTGTGTCTCAGATTTGCATGGCAGTCTTCTCAACATATATGACTATATGACAATGTGTTCAACTGCAAAGTCCTTCAAAATTCTTACCTGTCTCAGGTAAAATTAATATTTTTTTCTCCATACAGGGGTTAGTCATCAATTTTCTTCTGATAGCCACTTGCAACCAACCAGAATCTCATGCCCTTGTTTTTCCGCAAAATGTCCGGTTTTAGTTATTTAGATCCTTTGTAACTGTATGAGTGACAGTAGCTTACTTTTTTTAATTTCCACTCTTTGATCCCATCTACACATTGCCTTCGATAAACTACCTGTCTGTATTACTGTGCAATTTGAGATTTTTAAGACCCCATGACTTCACCTGATTTAAACAATTTTCCATTTCCACAGAAATCTGAGATCACAGCTTTGTTCCCCACAAACGTCAAATCATAGTCTCTTTTTTAGTTTGAGCTGACAAAAATAAAATAAAAGAAACAAAACAGCTTTCAAAGCAGCGTTGGTATAGTCCAATTGAACAGTTAGTCTTCAAATAACAGCTTGCATGTACTCCCTACTGGTCCTGCAAATCACAGTCAAACATTCCTTATAGAGTCATACAACATGGAAACAGACTTTTTGGTCCAACCAGTCCACAGTGGCCATGTTATCAAACTGACTAGTCCCACCTGACTGCGCTTGACCCGTATCCCTCCTAACCTTTCTATTAATGAATTTATCCAAATGTCTTTTAAATGTTGTAACTGCCTGCATCCACTACATTCTTTAGCAGTTCATTCCACACACGAACCACTCACTGTTCAAAAAAGATTGCCCTCATGTCCTTTTTAAATCTTTTTCCTTTCACCTTAAAAAAATATGCCCCTAGTTTTGAATTCCCTCACCTTAGGGAAAGGACTCTTGCTATTCACTTTATCTAAGCCCATCATAATTTTATAAACCTCAATAAAGTCACCCTTCAATCACCTACGTTCCAATGGAAAAAAATCCCAGTTTTTCCAATTTATCTTTATATCTCAAACCCTCCATTCCCGGCAACATCCTAGTAAATCTTTTCTGAAACTCCTCGAGTTTATTAATATCCTTCCTACAACAGCAACCCGAACTGCACAAAGTACTCCAGAAGAGGCCTCACCAATGTCCTGTATAACCTCAACATGATTTCCAAACTCCTTTAGTCAAAGGTCTGAGCAATGAAGACAAGCCTGCTAAATGCTGTCTTAACCACCCTACCTGTGATGCAAACACTACCCAGAGCCCCACCATTAATTGTGCAAGTCTTGCCTGATTGCATTCCACTTTATGCAGCTTTCCATTTCTTTTTGAACAAAACAGTGAAAGTTCAGTATATAAACTTTTGACAAGTAAGAAATTTTTGTTTTTCGCAAGTGGATTTTACTTCTAGTTAGAACCAGTGAATTATTTATCATAGTGGAAAATCATTCAATCCATAGCTCTTTTCTGACTTTCTGAAACAGCTTTCTATCTGGTCCCATTTTCCAGTTCTTTACCTTTTAATATTTTTTCTCTTTTTTTAGAAGCTATTATGTTCTACTTCCTTTAGTGTTTCTGAATCCCTTACCTAAAAAGTCCCCTAATTTATAAAGAAAACTAGCCTACAATTTATTTTTGTTACATTAATGCTTCCTAGTTACTAAATCACTAGCCAGTCTGAATAGGTTTTTCCTGACTAGATTTTGGAGCTGTGTCAGAATTTGAATTTGTGCCAGTCTCTGTCTGGTTTTACATGTGACTAAGTTATTCTTTGCTTGCAATTCCTGATTTGTCAGGACAGATTCTGACCCAACCTAAAACTTTATTCTTCAAAATTGAACATGTCAAAATGGTAACCAGGTTGTCATTCTTGAGTTTAGTGACCTTGGCTATATGCATAAAAGTCAAATTACAATTTGCAATTGCAAAGTTAGCTGACAGTGTGATATATCTGCACTAATGAAGGGCTCTCGCAGACAGTTTGCAAGAATGCCTTCATAGGAAAACTGCTATGCACATCATACTGTCTTCCAAATAGGTAGATTTAATGTGAAATCTTGAAGCAACAATGTAAACATTCTAAATTCGTTATCCCGTAGTAATCTAATTGTAGAATTATCACGATAGAAAGTTTAGTTATTAGAAATGACTTGACCTCTAGTCTTTCCAAGTGCCTGCCTAAATCCTAGCCTTCAGACAGTTGTGGTAATTTTTGTTTTTCCTTGCAGCAATTGTGTTATTGGAGTAAACTGGCTAAATTAACAGCTGTAGATAATTAAGGAGACAGGCTATGGTTTTCTCTCGATGCTCATTAGCACATGAATGGATTACAGCCAGATAGCTGTGGATGGACCTCCAATATCTCCAGTTCCTCCTTAAGTCATTGCATTTTTGTGGTTGATGATGCAATACAGTAGTAGCTAGATAGAGCTATTTAATGAAGTAGGAGATCAGCATGGTCTTGTTGAATGGCAGAGCAGGCTAGAGAGGCTAATTGGTCTATTTGAATACCTATTCTTTTATTTTCATGAAATGTTAAGTATTTTGTCAGTGCTTATCTTCTACTTTTACCTCTTAATGTGCCATCCTTGGTTGGGACAGGCATAGTTGGTGAAAATATACCTGCACAGTGCCAAGATGCCCATTCTTCACCTGAGCCTAGACCGGATCAAGCAGTTTACTCATGAAAGACATTAAAGCCAAACTTGCGATTAAGCTCCCAGCTGACCTCTAAGTGAGCTTTCCCAATCCTAGGATTAGCTTCAATTCCTCTGAAGAGGAGCATGTTCCTGCTGGGTACTTAGGTGTCTGGGTCTGTGGTGAAGACAGACTGGGACTGCATGCCACTATCGAATAGTCTACTTATTATTTTTATGCTCGCAAACCATTTGGATGAGATCCTAAAGGCTCCCAACATGTATAACTGCATAGGTTTATGTTTTCTAAGCAAGTTAAATGGTGTAAAACTATATCTAAATTTAAGTTGTCAACTAATTCCTGTTGAATGAAAAGCAAATGGAATTTTTTGTTTGATTTTGGATCCAGTACATAAGTTGTAGCACCCCATTTATTTTCTATGCAGATCGACAAATCTTTCTGGCAACTTGGAAGGACATTCCAAATGAGAATGAAGTACAATTCCAAATCAAAGACTGCCACCTTAATGCAGGTAAAATGTGGATTTTCTAAATTACTTATGGAATAAATTGGACACTCAGCATCGTTAAATTTGACTTTTGAAGAATTACGAGCTTTGTTGCCTGCATTCTCCTCGCAATGGACTCAACTTATTCTGTACATTTGTATGTTGCTGTCAGTTTGAAAAATAACAATAAAAATTAATTATTATAGGTGCAGAGTTTGCACTTCTTAGTGGACCTGCTGTGGTGGAAACCTGAAGCATGCCTTCTGTCTCAGAAGCCATTCAATTTCAAATGCAGTTTAAAGCTAATTTCCTGAATACACCCAATATGATTAGCTTTTTAGTGGTATGGCTGTTTGAACCCTAGTGTTCAACAGAGAGCAACTTAAACCTAACATTCACCTCTTCTGATCCATAACTAAGATTTAAGTCTAATCGTATATTTGTTTATTTTTATGCCTTATGAGAGCAATGTCATTTTAATATCTTGCTTCTAGAAGACTGCTGTGACATCTAATAATTTCTAGTCATCAGCTCAAAACTTTAACTATGTCTTTGTCTCCACAGATGCCACCAGACCAGCTGAATGTTTTGGCATTTGTTTATTTCAGGTTTCTAATTTCTAGTATGAGTATAGGAATAGGAAGAAGTTATTTAGCTTATTGAGCCTGCTGCATTATTTAATATGCTCATCACTGACTGAACACTTGAATGTCTTTTACTCACACTGTTGTCATATCCTTTATGCCACTGCTAGTCAGAAATCTATTTAAATATAGTCGAAGACTGAACTTCCAAGCCCTCGTGAGTAGAAAATTCCAAAGATTTACAACCCTCTGAGCAACATTTTCTCGCCATTTTTTAAAAATGCATTCTGGTTCTAGACTTCCCAGCAAGAAGGAAACACCTTACCCGCGTCTCCCTTGTCTATCCTTTAAGTATTTTGACAGTTTCAGTGAAGCTCCATAGCATACAGTCCAAGTATCTCTTCATAGGAAGGTCCCACCATTATGGGACAATAATGTATTTCCTGAGGTAAGGCGACCCAAACTGCACACAGTACTCTGATGTAGTCAGTAAAAGCTTCTATGCAATTGAAGGAAGACTTCACTGTACTCAAAACCTCTTGCGATTAAAGGCTAGTGTTCTACTAGCCTTCGTAATAGCTTCCTGCATTCCTGTTAGCCTTCAGTGACTTATTGACAGGGATACCCAGGTCCCTTTGCACATCTACAATTTCCAATATCTTACCATTTAAGAAATACTTTGCACATCTGTTCCTTCCACGAACCGTATTATATCTCATCTGCTATTTTCTTGCCCACTTCACTAAACCTGGCCAAATCCTCCTCACAACACGCATTCCTACTTAGCGTTGTGTCAACCAAAAATTTGGAAATACTACATTTGGTCCCTACATCCAAATCACTGATATATAATCTGAATAGCTGAGGCCCAAGTACTGATCCTTGCGGTAACCATGTGTCATAGTCCGTCAGCACAAGAGTAGGACCATAAGAGAGTTACCCATTTATCCCTACTCTGTTTTCTGTCTGTGAGCTAATCCTTAATCTATATCAATACATTACCTTTTGTCTTGCCTGTTTTTTAATTTTACTAACCAATCCACGTTTTCTACATCCATCAACTCCAATTTACCAATTTTAAAAATTCTAACAAGTACATCAAACACAATTTTCCATTTGCAAATCCATGCTGACTATACCCAGTCAGATGATTTTGATTCAAGTGTCCATGCATCACACCTTTTTTGACAGATTCCAGCAATTCCCCTACTGCTGATGCAAAACTGAGAGGTCTGTAGTTCTTTGTTTCTGTCTCGCTCCTTTCTTAAATAGTAGGATGACATTTGCTGGTTTCCAATCTGCAGGAATCTTTCCAGAATCTATGGAATTTTGGAAGCTGATCGCCAATGCTTTGACTAGCTCCATAGTCGTCACCTTCAGTACTCTAGAATGTAGCCTTTTAGGCTCCAGGAACTTAGCAACTTTCAGACCTGTTCATTTTTCCTGTACAGTGTTCTTCTTAATACTTCAACTCTTCGTACAGTCCACTTTTGTGTTTTGTTAGATGACATTTGTATTCTAATTTCCTTTCCTTCCCTTATCAATTTCTTGGTCCTCTTTTATATTCTTAAAAACTTCCTCAGATTTTTTTTACTGTCTTTGGCCATTTTATAAGCCTTTTTTAATGTTATACAATCCTTAACTTCATTCATTAGCCACGGTTGACTGGCCTTTTTTGAGTTTTAGTACATTGAAGAACTGTGTAGTTGAAATATGCTGTTATAATTCTTTAAATTTCCCAGTCCAACTGGTCCAATTTGTGCCTCATGGTTTTGTAACTTCCCATTCACAAATGAAACTCTTGCTTCAGATTATGCCTCACTTTTAAACATAATGTAAAATTTTATAATATTATGGTCAGTCATCCCTAAAAGTTCTTTTACAAGATTATCAATTAGCCCTTTTTCATACATGATACTAAAAGAGACTGTCCTTTTGTTGGCTCATCAACATTCTGCTCTGGAAAAGCTAGTTTGAACCAAAACCAGCAGCACCAGCAAATCTCCATATGAGGATGTCAGTCGCAGTCCTATGACGATGTAGCCCATCCAGCTTGTGCAGTTCACGCCTGTCCCAGAACTGGTCCTAATGCTTCAGAAAATCCCTGAGATACTACTTAAACTTATTCTCTACAGCTTTAGTGCTTAATTCTTTTACTCAATCTATATGCAAATTGAAGTCACCCATAATTACTATGCTGCCCATGCTACAAGCTTCTCTAAAGTGTTCATTTATACCATGTTCCACACTACCATTTGGTAACCTATAAATAACTCCAACCAATGTCTGATATTGCTTTCTTTCCGAGCTTCCCCTCAAACGGTTTCCACATATTGTTCGTCTGATCTGCGATCTTCCCTTACTAATATACTGATCCCATCTCTTACTATCAGTACAACTCCTTTCCCTTCTTGTGTGCACTTCCTACCCATTGAATATTCTTGATTCTTGGCTCCCGTTCCTGGTCACCATGAATCTGTGTTTTTGTAATGGCAATTATATCATAACCATTTACCTCTATGTGCTGTTAGATTGTGGTGAATGCTGCGTACATTCATGTAGAGAATTTACAATTTTGTTGTGTTAACATTCTGCTTCGGAGGCATACTCGATGCATGGCTTTGTTTTTCTGTCTTCTATTCTCACTCACAGCTTCTGGTTACCAAAATTGCTCCCTTCCGATTTGGATTACCACTCAGGTTCCCATTGCCTGACAAGCTAGTTCAAACCCACCCCAACAAGATTAGCAATTCTCCTTGCTAAGATATCAGTCTCAATCCTGTTAAGATGTAACCCATCCAGCTTGTACAGGTCACACCTGCCCCAGTACCAGTCCCAATTTCTGAGGATTTGATACCCTCCCTCCTAAACTGGCTCTCTAGCCTCGCGTTCGATCAATCAGTCCTTCTGTTCTTATGCTCACTAGCGCATGGCACTGGATGTCATCCTGAGATTACTGCTGCTCAGGTTTTGCTTTTAAATTTTCTTCCTAATTCCCTAGAATATCCTCTCAGGACCACCTCTTCCTACTTATGTCATCAGTGTATTTTGCTCTAGGATTATAGTAATGTTCTTTTTTGAAAAAAAAAAACAAGCATTTGCCCTGAATTCATTTGGCATAATGTTGCCTAGTGAAACAACAGAGTTGCAAACAATCTGAAAGAATGTCGTACTTCTAATTTTAAATTTGAGTTGCTTTGGATTGTA
>NC_063355.1:27412397-27418487 GCF_021869965.1 Rhincodon typus
TTCAGCTTTTCCTTCTGTCTAGCGTATATTGTTGAGATCTCAGCACTGCAATGCAGATGAACTTTTTTTGCCTCAATGTTTGGTGTTTTCAGTCAGGTTCCAGTTGTTCTAGCCACTCTTATTTATTTGGATGCAACGCCTGCACGTTTTGCAATGTCAGTGACTGTACAGCCTGGAAGCGTGAGGCTCCACATTGTCAATGACGATAGATTCTGCATTATGGCATTTGCCTTCCTGATGCTAATGGTCAAACTATAATCTTTACAGCATGAGCGAGTCTATCTGTTTGTTACTGAAAGGGTTCCTCAGTATGAAATGCTAACATGGCATTCTCAGCGTACAGCAATTCCTTGTTGAGGACTTGGCATACCTTAGATCCCAGGCAAGCAAAGTTAAACAGCTTTCTGTCCGTCCTGGTATGTAATAAGATACAACTTGTAAATGACTTAAAGGCAAATGACAACAGCAAAAAGAAGGATATGTTAAAGAGTTTTAGAGGCAAAGTACAAGTCCTGAAGATCTCAAAGGGTTCTAATGTTGCCCTGTCATAGTGGGCTTGACCCATCATATTGTCATGGAAAGAGAGGATCTCATTAAGCAGCTTCAGAAAATAGCTAACTTCCTCCAGCAGCTTAAATAGACAGATCCTGCTCCTATGTTCAAATGCTTTGGTGACAATGCTCAAGGTAATTTTTAATGATCTCTTCTTCATGTTGGACTGAGACAATGATGCACCTAATGAATCTATCAAATTCAGTCCATATAAATTAGTTTTTAGGCATGAGATGAGAGAACCACTAGATGAGAGATGAAATTACTTGAAGAGAAATTGGTAAGTCAGAGTTCAGAGATGACATATTTGGACTATGTGTCAAATTTTAGAAAAGATGAAATAGGCCAGATGAGTTAGCTAGTCAACTTTTAAAAGTAGAACAGCACGTGATGAAACAGGAAGCTGATGAAATCGAGAATTTATAATTTTGCTGGTGGAGATAAAGTGTTAGTGTTACTCTCAGAGGTAGGTGAACCTTTAAAGGCAATGTTTAGTGGGCCTTATCAAATCAAAAGGAAATTGAGTGAGGTGAATTATTTGATAAGAATGCCAGATAGAAAGAAATCAGGCAGCTCACCACCACCTTTTCAAGGGCATCTAGGGATGGGCAAGAAATGCTGGCCAGCCAGCGACACCCATATTCCACAAATGAATAGAAAAAAAATCTTATAGAGTGCGTCATGTGAATATGCTCATTTTGATATGTTAGGAAAGCAGAAGTAAAATGTGTTCAGATGATTCTGAATTAACCATTCCTCAAATTAAATTGGACAATGAGAAAGATCTCAAAAATTGGGATAAATTATTGAGTTACCTTTCAGAGGATAAGTGAAATGACCTGAAGGAGTTATTACAATTACATGGGGAGATATACGGGAATAAGATGGGATGTACTAATCTGATTACACATGCTGTAGATCTAGGAAATGCTGTTCAAATTAAGCAATATCCTTACAGATATAACCCTCTAAAGTTGGCACAGGTTCAAAAAGAGAATGTGTGCATGTGAGTTGTAGCAAATGGAACTCACTCATAGCAATAGTGCCAAAACCAAATACCCAATGATTATGTATGGATTATTGCAAAGTCAATGCAGTTAGAAAATCTCATTCATTTTCTATTCCATGGAAGACTGCGTTGAGAAGGTGGGACCATCAACTTTTATTTCAAAGTTGAGGAGGTGATGGCCTACTGGTATTATCGCTTGACTGTTAATCCAGAGACCCAGACAATGTTCTGGGGACGTGGAATTGAATCTTGCCACGGCAGATGGTGGAGTTTAAATTCAATAAAAAAATGTATCTCGAATTAAGAATCTAATGATGACCATGAATCCATTGTTGATTGTCAGAAAAACCATCTGGTTCACTAATGTCCTTTAGGGAAGGAAACTGCCATCCTCACCTGGTCTGGCCGACATGTGACTCCAGACCAACAGCAATGTGGTTGACTCCTGACTGCCATCTGGGCAATTAGGGATGGGCAATAAATGCTGCCTGGTCAGTGATGCCCTCATCCCGTTAATGAATAAAAAAAAACTTACTCAGAGGATACTGGTAGATATCTTTATTCAAAAGGGCTAAGGGAATTTCAGCCTTCATGACGCCAAATTGACAGTACCAGTTTAAAGTCATGCCATTTGGGATGAAAGAAGTAGCCACATTTCCAAGACTAACCAGTAAAGTCATCTCGGGACTTCCCAAATGTGCGGTGTACAAGAACACAAGAACACAAGAACTAGGAGCAGGAGTAGGCCGTCTGGCCCTTCGAGCCTGCTCCGCCATTCAATAAGATCATGGCTAATCCTTTCGTGCACTCAGATCCACTTACCCGCGTTCTCACCGTATCCCTTAATTCCTTTATTGTTCAAAAAAAATCTACCTTTTTTTTAAAAGTGTTTACTGAAGTAGCGTCAACTACTTCACTAGGCAAGGAATTCCATAGATTAACAACCCCCTGGGTGAAGAAATTCCTTCTCAGTTCAGTCCTAAATCTGCTCCCTCTAATCTTGAGGCTATGCCCTCTTGTCCTAGCTTCACCTGCTAGTGGAAATATCCTCTCTACTTCTATCTTATCTATTCCCTTCATAATTTTATATGTTTCTATAAGATCCCCCCTCAATCTTCTGAACTCCAATGAATATAATCCCAATCTACTCAGTCTCTCCTCATAAGCCAACCCCCTGAACTCCGGAATCAACCTAGTGAACCTCCTTTGCACCCCCTCCAGTGCCAGTACATCCTTTATCAAGTAAGGAGACCAAAACTGCACACAGTACTCCAGGTGTGGCCTCACCAGCACCTTGTACAGCTGCAACATAACCTCTCTGCTTTTTATTTCAATCCCTTTAGCAATGAAGGACAAAATTCCATTTGCCTTCCTAATTACTTGTTGTACCTGCAGACCTACCTTCTGTGATTCATGCACAAGGACACCCAGGTCCCTCTGCATAGCAGCATGATGCAACTTCTTACCATTCAGGTAATAATCCTTTTTACTATTACTCCTACCAAAATGTATGACTTCACATTTATTTACATTGTATTCCATCTGCCAGACCTTTGCCCACTCACTCAATGTATCTATGTTCCTCTGCAAAGTTTCACAGGCCTCTGCACACTTTGCTTTGCCACTCATCTTAGTGTCATCTGCAAACTTTGACACCCTACACGTGGTCCCCAGCTCCTAGTCATCTATATAAATTGTAAATAATTGCGGTCCCAATACCGATCCATGAGGCACACCACTAGTCACTGACTGCCAGCTAGAATAGCACTCATTTATCCCCACTCTTTGCTTCCTGTTAGTCAACCAATCCTCTATCCATGCTAATACTTTACCCTTAATGCCATGCATTCTTATCTTATGCAGTAACCTCTTGTGCGGCACCTTGTCAAAGGCCTTTTGGAAGTCTAGGTACACCACATCCACTGGGTCCCCATTGTCCACCTCGCTCGTAATGTCTTCATAGAATTCCAAAAGATTTGTCAAGCATGACCTGCCCTTCATGAACCCATGCTGCGTCTGCCCAACGGGACAATTTCTATCAAGATGCCTTGCTATTTCTTCCTTGATAATAGACTCAAGCATCTTCCCCACTACAGAGGTTAAGCTAACTGGTCTATAATTCCCCATCTTTTGTCTACTTCCCTTTTTAAACAGTGGCGTCACATTTGCTGTTTTCCAATCTGCTGGGACTGCCCCAGAGTCCAGCGAATTCTGGAAAATTACCGCCAGTGCACCTGCTATTTCTCCTGCCATCTCTTTTAGTACCCTGGGATGCATTCCATCAGGGTCAGGAGACTTATCAATCCTTAGCTCCATTAGCTTGCCCAACACTACCTCTTCCGTAATTATGATTGTTTCCAGGTCCTCACCTACCTTCATCTCTTTGTCTATTACTGGCATGTTATTAGTGTCCTCCACTGTGAAGACCGATACAAAATACCTGTTCAATGCCTCGGCCATTTCATCATATCCCATAACTAAATTCCCCTTCTCGTGCTCTAAAGGGCCAACGTTTACTTTAGCCAGTCTTTTTCGTTTTATATATTTATAGAAACTTTTCCTATCTGTCTTTATATTCTGTGGTAGTTTTTTCTCATGTTCTATCTTACTTTTCTTTATAGCTCTTTTTGTGGCTTTCTGTTGACCTTTAAAGTTTTCCCAATCTTCTAGTTTCATGCTGTTTTTGGCCACTTTGTATGCCTTCTCTTTCAATTTGATAGCCTCCCTTATTTCTTTAGACACCCATGGCAGATTACCCCTTTTCTTACAGTCCTTCCTTTTCATTGGAATATACTTTTGCTGAGCACTTTGAAAGATTGCTTTGAAAGTCCTCCACTGCTCGTCAACTGTCCCACCATAAAATCTTTGTATCCAGTTTACTTTAGCCAAGTCCTCCCTCATTCTATTGTAGTTCCCCTTGTTCAAGCACAGGACCCTTGTATTGGATTTTATCTTCACACTCTCCATCTGTATTCTAAATTCAACCATACTGTGATCACTCCTTCCAAGAGGATCCCTAACTATGAAGTCATTAATTATTCCTGTCTCATTACACAGGACCAGGTCTAGGATAGCTTGTTCCCGCGTTGGTTCCATTACATACTGTTCAAGAAAACTATCACGGATACAGTCAACAAACTCCTCCTCAAGGCTACCCTGACCGAGCTGGTTCGACCAATCTACATGTAGGTTAAAATCCCCCATGATAATTACCATATCATTTTTACAGGCATTAGTTATTTCTTTGTTTATTGCCCGCCCCAATGTGATGTTATTATTTGGTGGCCTATAGATTATGCCTATCAGTGACTTTTTCCTCTTAGAATTTCTAATTTCCACCCAAATGGATTCAACCTCATTCTCCATAGAACCTATATCATCTCTCAGCACCGCCCTGATGTCGTCCTTGAATATCAGAGCTACACCACCTCCCTTACCTTCCTGTCTGTCCTTCCGAATAGTCTGGTACCCTTGGATATTTAACTCCCAGTCGTGACCATCCTGTAACCATGTCTCCATAATGGCTACCAAATCATATTCATTCGCAATGATTTGTGCCGTTAACTCATCAACCTTGTTACGAATGCTACGAGCATTCAGGTAAAGTGCCTTTATGCTAGCTTTCTTACCCTCATGATTTCCAACATGTCTAATTATATCTCCTGAGTTATCCTTCATTTTTGCTTCTTTCATAGTCTGCCTTGAACTTAAACCCTCCTGCACACATGCTAACCTGCTGCTTACCTTTTTATTTACCATCATACTCCCTGTCGTTTTCCCTTTCCCTTCCCCCCAACTCACTAGTTTAAAGTCCTAGTGACCACCCTATTTATCCTTTTCGCAAGAACACTGGTTCCAGATCGGTTCAGGTGGAGACCGTCCCATCGGTACAGATCCCTCCGGTTCCAAAACTGATGCCAATGCCCCATGAAATGGAACCCCTCTTTCCCACACCACTCCCTTAGCCACGTGTTTACTTCCCTAATTTTCTTATCCCTAAGCCAATTTGCACGTGGCTCGGGCAGTAATCCGGAGATTATGACCCTCAAGGACCTGTTCCTTAATTTTGTTCTTAGTGCTTGATAATCCCCAAACAGGTCCTCCATCCTAGCCATGCCTATGTTGTTAGTCCCAATGTGGACCACAACAACTGGATCCTTCCCCTCCCGCTCCAATATCCTTTCAAGCCGGTCAGAGATGTCCTGCACCCTGGCACCAGGCAGGCAACACACCATGCGGGACTCCCGATCCAGCTTGCAAAGGATACTATCTATCCCCCTAACGATAGAATCCCCTATAACTACCACTTGTCTATTTGCTCCCCCCTCTTGAATGGCCTTCTGCACCATGGTGCCGCAGTAAGCTGGCTCATCCTCCCCGCAGCCCTTTTCCTCATCCACACAGTGAGCAAGTATCTTGTACCTGTTGGATAATGTTAAAGCTGAGGCTCCTCCACTCCTGAGGAGCCGCTGCCCAAATATATTCCCGGCAGCCCCCTGGTCCTCGCTGTCGCCTCTCTCCCTGCTGCT
>NC_063355.1:27418497-27422281 GCF_021869965.1 Rhincodon typus
TCCTTTTAAGAGGGAAAGCTTACCTTCCCGGCAGCCCCCTGGTCCTCACTGTCGCCTGTCTCCCTGCTGCTGGAAAATTGACGATCTGGTGATTTTTAGTCACATGTGAAACGAACATTTGGAGCATCTATCAGAATTATTCGATCAGCTTTGGGAGGCAGTCTTGGTGATAAACCTGTCTAAGAGTGAGTTTGCAAAAGCCCAAGTCACATTCCTGGGCCAAGTTATTGAACATGAACAGAGGGCCTCATGGAATGTCAAAACAAAAGTTATTGGAAGGTTTCCCATACCATCAACAAAGAGGGAAGTACTACAATTCCTGGGATTGAATGGTTTTTATCGGAAGTTCGCACCATATGGGGTTGCTCCACTGACTGACTTGTTAAAGAAATGCAGAAAAATTCAGTGGACGGCAGACACTCAGAAGGCATTTGACAGCCTGAGAGCTGTATTAATCACTGCCCCAGTATTCGCCACACCTAATTACACAAAGCAATTCAAGGTGGCTATCGATGTGAGTGATGTGGATGTTGGTGCTGTACTCTTGCAAGAACATGACGAGAAGATAGAAAGACCTATTGGGTATTTTTCCAGAAAATTGAATAATCATCAAACAGAAATATCCCACAATTGAGAAGGAGACCTTGAGCTTGGTGTTGGCGTTGCAATTTTTCAACATTTATACTGCCAGTAATGTGCCTGAGACAACTGTATATACTGATCATAACTCCTTAAAGTTTTTGGGAAAATTTATGGATAAAAATAGCAGACTATTTAGATGGAGCTTAATTTTGCAACCATTAAATTTGAAAATTATACATGTGGCAGGATGAGTGAACATAACTGCCAATGTGTTGTTGCAACTTTGATGAAGGAAGGCAGAGGTGTTCAGTGACAGGGAAAAACCTGACTGAAATGGATTGTAGTAATGAATGTTTGCACACTTAGAGTCAATATAATGTGTATGTACTCTACTAACAGTGTAAGGCTAACGGTTTTTAAAAAGGAAGCCAACCTTTGTATATTGTTGGTTCATTTTTTAAGGGCATGGGAACGTGTGACAATACCATGGCTTTAAGAGGTGTATTTTTTCCTGTCTTTTTAATGAAGAAAGGTTGAGACAGAGGCACCAGGCAGCCTGCTCCAATGCCAAAAAAATCAAACAGCTTGTGAGGCATTGGGTTTTTACAACATTAGAACAATAGAAGCAGCCTGAATGGGTGGGGTCAAGCTCCCAAAGAACCAGGATTTTTAGTTTTAGCTTGTAGCAGTTGCTGGGGTCTTGAAGATGGATGTGGAAGCTATTTTTCCTCTCTCTGTTACAACTAAAAGCTGAGGTTCTCTACCTGCTGCTGGATTGGCACGTGAGATAGTCTATTTTACTAATTTGCCTTTGCCAAGGGTGTGTTTATGGGATATTACTATATTGGAACAGTTAATTAGTAGTAGTTAGTATATATATTATTTTGTTAAGCATTTTGATAGAGTTACAGTTAAGCTAATTCTTTTCCTTTATGTTTATTTTGTCTGTATTTTGATTATAGTGTATGAATAGAGTGTTTTTTGTTTCAAGCCTGGTAGTTTGATAAATCAAATTGCATCCAGAACACAATTTACCTTTAAAATAAGAAAAAGTTAGAGTCCAGATTATATTCTTAATATATTTTCAGAGGGTTTGCTCTGGTCCATAACAATAGACTCTTTCAGATTGTGACTGGAACTGTCCCATATATCAGATTTTCCCATATTCTGCTGTTCTGCATTTTAACTACAAGGTTTAACTTTTCTGATTCATCAGTAGTGATTTGTATTCGCTCCCACAACAATCTAATCTCAGTTAGTTTGCCAGGAGAATCTTCTAGGTTACATGCTATTGCTATTGCTATTGCCGTGGTTATCTTAGTAGCCATCTTTCTGAATTTGTTATGTGTTTCTTGCCATATGTCTTGGGCTGTGGAACCTGTGATCCAGGGCCAGGCTAGGCTGCTACAAAATTCTGTCCATTTGGGCCACTTTTTGAAAAGTATTTTCTGAGACTCCCCTCCCATGTCAGACAATGGGATACTTTTGCTAGCAAGCATATTATTGCTGGGTCCTTTACTGGATTTCTCTTCCATGTTATTAAGTTATGGGAAGTGGCTGTAGCTGGGGTAAGGCTTCAGCTACATTCTTGTTGCACCTCTTGAAGTTTGAGATGTGTCGAAGTAGCACACAGTGAACCTTTCTAACATTACCCAGAGCTAGGTCTTTAACCCCATCTCATGGCCTGACTGTAGAGTTTCCCACACCTGTGTATTAAGTCTATATCCCGAGTCACTGACCAATTCTCTGGATCCTTGGCGAACTACAGGTCCCTGACTCTGTCCCTAACTTCTTTTACTTTGGGTACCTGACCCAATCTCTGGTTCCTTGTTCCAGGCACTCTGTAAAACACCTAGCAGTCATTTCAATAGGAATAGTAGAGTATGTAGGAGTGTCAATAGCTGCCAATGTCTCTATACCTTTTAAACAGAAAAGTAAAGTTTCCTCGACTCTTTGAAGTTCAAAAGTCTCTCAACTCCCTTGAACTCAAATTAAAATAAAGAATGACTTTCCCTCAACTCTGACCCCATCAAACACTCTTGGAGTAGGGACAACAAGGGGTTGAAATACTGAGCAAATCTTCCTCTACTCATTCGAACTGAAAGTAAACTAAAAATCAAATCCCCTCAACTCCATTCCCACTGAACACTCCCAGGACAGGGACAACAAGGGTTTAAAATTCAGAGGAAAATTTCTTATACTCATCAGAACTGAAAATAAATAAAGCACCCCTCACAGTGACCCCCATCAAACATTTCTGGGACAGAGACAACAGGGGGTTAAAATAAAAGCTCCCTTGGTTTGTTCAAGGAGTCCAAAATGTCTCTATGCTTTCTACAAGGGGCAGATGACTGTCCCCCTCTAGGCTGACTTCCTCAGAGTCCCTCTATACCCTGTTACCCTTTTTCAGCTCATACTTTGCTCACTCTGTCTGCAGAACACCTGGTTAATGGGCCAATTTCTGGTTGGCTGCCTGTATCCTTAGTTACTCACCTGAATCCCAGTTTTCACGTGGGGTATTTACCCTCTTAATAACAGCTCAAGCTGAGTTCTGAGGATACCAGGCTGGTGGGTTCGACTTTGGAGGACCTGATGGTCAATTCATATTGGAGCCCCTTGACAGGAATGCCAAAATGTTGTCTAGCTCCTCCTTAAAACAAGTTAGACAACTCCAACCAGAATGTTATGAATGAATTTGCCCAGGTGTCCCACAATACCAAACAGTCAAATCACTATGAACGCAAGCCGGTACCAATGCAAACAGTCCAAACTTTATTGGGAAACAAGTTACAATAACCTTTAATACTAAACATACCATCGCTAATCCTACTTGGCCCCTTAAGCTTACAATATTTCCCGAGCCTCTTGAAGATTTACACAGTCACTGTCGCTCTGGATCTGTCTCTGTCTCTGTCTCTGGGTCTGCCTTTTTGGACGGTTATCTGGAATTTTCTATAGTTCCAGCCAATCACAGAGACGCACTTAATAGTTTGAAACATTGTCAATTATTTGGATGGCTTGCTACTGTTGTTTCTTTGTGTAGCAGGACCCAGTGTCTTTCTAGACAACAAGGTGCACGGCTGGATGAACACAGCAGGCCAAGCAGCATCATAGGAGCAGAGAGGCTGACGTTTCGGGCCTAGACCCTTCATCAGAAAAGGGTCTAGGCCCGAAACATCAGCCTCTCTGCTCCTATGATGCT
>NC_063355.1:27447281-27512141 GCF_021869965.1 Rhincodon typus
CTGCTGTGTTCATCCAGCTCTACACCTTGTTATCTCAGACAATGTGGGACTTAATTTTCAACTTCATGTCACCAGGCATGTCTGTCTTTTTTGTTTTACCCTATTTCATAATTTTTCTTCACTATTTTAGTATTTGCCATTCTTCATACAAATCTCTAATTGTTTTAAATTAACATAAATAATATTTATTTTTGAATCAGCTGTTCGGTGTTTACCTAAAACCTCTGACAGCCCAACTGAGGATAAGAAATCCCAGCTGAGAGACTGTGTGGGGTGAATGCACTTGCGACATTCCGGGAAATAAAACCACCTTCATGAAACATAGCATAAGAAATAGGTGCGGGAAGAGGCCTTTCAGCTGCTTACCCCTGTGCACCATTCAGTGATGTTATGTCTGATCTGATCTTGGTCTTAACTGCACTTTACAAACTGTTCCTTATAACCCTTGATTTCCATAGTTCACATATCTGTCTCAGCCTTGAATGTATTAAATGACTCCACCTCTAAAGATTTCTGGGGTGAAGAATTCCAACACACTTGATCCTCTAAGGGAAGGAATTCTTCCTTATCTCCATCTTAAGTAGGTAACTTCTTACTCTGATATTTTATTCTCTTGGTATCTACCTTCTCAAGCCCTACCAGAATCATTTTATTTTCACTAACATCACCTGTCAATTCTTCTAACTCCAATTCGTACAGACCCAGATATAACGCAAGTGTCATAAACTACCTTTCTTATTTGATGTAAGTATCACAGTGTTTTTTGTCTGGATTTTACCATATGAAATGAATCGGGTAAATGACACCCAGTAAGCAAACAGTGGGACCATTTTTGGCAAACTGGTATCATTGTGTAGTTTTTCTTTATGACTAGATAATAGATATGAACAGTGGGCAAAAATACAGTGACAAAATGGTATTAAAGATAATATGCAATTGTCATCTAGTCTGCCCCAACATCCCTGGGCACGTGCAGTATAGAACTTTGTCTGTTCAACTTCAGCAGTGTACTTAAACACCCAATATCAGAAGAAAATCTGCAATAGCAGATTTCTGAAACTTTGCCATCATTAGTGAAATCACCTCCTAGTGCTGAATTATAAACAAATTAGAAACCAATTTGAGTAATCAAGTCCACTTAATATCAGAAGTTTGTTCTGGCCTGCTTGATTGAATGGGACAAGTCTAATCAGCTTTGACTAAATTCAGCTTCAGATGGTAAAGGATAAAGCCAAATGAATATGTTCTTTCACTTGTGAAAAAATAATAATTTATTTATAAATTTTGGTGCACTTATTGGTTCACTTTGAATGTTGCTAAGATGCTTAATGGGATGTTTTTTCCCCATTTACCAGGTTTGAAGATACTTCGCTGTTGTAACCACTGTGACATCATTGGAACTATCAAAGAAGAAAAGAAATTTAAAGGCGCACATTGGCACTGCTACCGCTGTCGAAATGGTTTCAATAGACGTGATGAAGCTGTCAAGCATTACAAAACTCATTTCCGCAACCCTCATACCACTTTCCAAATTCAAATTGCACAAGTGAGTTCAAAATGATCAAGGTGCTCAAAGATCCAGAGACTGTGTTGGTATCAAAGGCATTCTTAAGGACAGGAGGCCTGGAAGTTGAGTATAAACATCTCACCTCCCTTACCGTTGCCTCCCCACCACTCTACCAGGACCTACCTGCAGTTACTGCAGAAATCCCAATGCTTTGACATTCTCATGGCCGACAACAAATGAATTGCCCTCAAGGCACCATTAACCGTCAACAGATTGTCACATGTAATCAAATGAGGCTGCGACCTCAAAACAGCAGCTACCTGTCTGCAGTTGGGCAGAAAAAGTAGCTGACTTCATTCACCAGTTCCATTGACCATCTGAATGTTCCACTCTACTCCGTCATATTTATGTAGAACTTGCTTGTCCTTTTATTTTATTGGTAAGACTTAGACCTGCTGATGAGGCGACAATTTTCAGCTATTCCCAGGATTTTGGTTGAACCTGTCCATTGTGATGGGTAATCCTTTTATTTAATACTTTGGAAACTCATGTGATGAAACTTTCAGAAAGAACTACATCAATTCTTATGCAGTGGTTTCACAGTAGTTCAATTTTAACATTTTGCCTTAGTAATGACATTTTTTGAGAAATGTTATACATTTTAGATCATTTATTTCTAAATGTTATGGGAGAAATTATATTTTCAATTTGCACTATACATTGCATTGAGAAACCTACAACAAAATTTTTTTTTGTCTAAATTTGTTCATTCATACATTTAATTTCACCTTTCCGATTGAGCTTAATTGCTTAGTTTTGGTTATTAACGATGATTACAGCACTTTTTTTTGTAATTTGCACACTCAGAGGAATATGCCTCTGAATGTTTGTAGATTGATGGAAGGAGAAGTGGCGAGTAAGATGCTAGAAAGGAACAAAAGCTTAGTTGTACAGAAATCGTTTTTGGGAAACTTTGTAGGTGGGAGGGAAGTATCAAGGTAAAGAGGCTGATGGCAGAATCTCGAGAGGATGGGGACAAGGTCACTGGAGGATTAATACTTCTAAGAAATTGGTTGATCGTAGCCATACTATTGTGTGTTTTGCTGAAATTGAGATTTTGAATTGTTTCAAATTGCTACTGCTGCAGTAATACAGTCAATGCAGTTGTTGACAAATAACTAAGTAATGGATGTTATAGAAGACTGTTAGTTTACTTTCTAACAATAGTGCTATTACAGCTGTACTGTTTGGGTCAGATTGACTTTTTAAATTCATATTTGAGTTTGTTCCACATCAGTGGCAATTGTCGTAAACTGTGTAGGACAGATATGGACTGTGCTTGTCCGGGTGCATAATAGCCTTTTAAAGATGGCAGGATGCTGAGCTGTTCCAGAATATCCAGGCAGTGGCACATTTTTCTGGCTATGATGCATAGTAGAGCTGATCTAACATCAGATAACAGGTGCACAGGGGCCTGTGTAAATGAGTCAAGTAGATACTTTCCATGAAACTTAATGAAATTGACACTTTGGGTTGAATCTTACTTATTTTGGCAATGTTTGTAGTTCTCTTAAAAAGCTACCCATAAAAATTAAATTCTGTCTGCTATGAATACATTGCAGTACAACTGTAATTTATTTACCTTAAGTTATATTTAAATCTTCTGCAAATCAGTGATGTGGTGTGAAGGTCATTAATTGGTAATGATATTACACAGTATTTAGTCAGAAGGGTTGTTAGGGAGAGGTAATCGATAATTTAGTGTAGTATGGCACATTTTTTTTATTGATGTTTATTTTGCTGTTTTCTGTCTAATGTTAGTTTTTAAGAAAATATGAGTTACAAGTGGACCTTTTGAAATAATTGGATTTTCACTTTTTCATATTTGTTCTTTCACCCAGCAGCCCCATTGATGGAGCTTGCTCAGTGACAGCGAGCAAATTTGATGAATGTCAGCCGAATCTCAGTTTCAGACCCATAATTGTACTGTCTACAGCCACGTCCAAAGACTTGTGTTCCTTTGATGTTTAAATTCAATTGTATCAATTGTTGATTGTGAAGAAGAGGAATGAAACTTTGCCCTTCTTGGTTTTCCATCACCAGGATTCATTTCTGCCTTTCCTGCCTTATTGGAAAAAGTGCGATATTTGAGCACTTCCAGACTGCTTAAAATCTTCACCTGAACATGAAAGGGAAAAATGCAAGTACCATAAGAGGCAAAAAAAAATTAGCCTAATGTCTGTTAGTTTCAAAGGGACACATCGAATATTATTTCTGTTCATTATTACCTGCTGACTTCTGACCAGGATATGTTCAAATTTTAGACACCGGGAAATTGATACTCATTAGTAATAGTGCTGTACAAAAATCTGTTGAATTTTCATTCTTGGGCCAGGAGTGCCATTGTCAAGGCCAGTATTTACTGCATATCCCTAATTGTCTTTGAGATAGTAATGAACCCAGCCTCCTAAACTGCTGGAGTCCATGTACCATCGGTACCTACAGTGCTGTTAAACAGAGAGTTCAAGGATATTGACTCAGAAACAGTGAAGGAACAATGGTACACCAATTCTAACTTGGCAATATAAGGATGGGAATGGAGAGGAGCTTTCAATTGGTGGTGTTCCCATGTAACAGTGCAACCTGTATGTGCTACATACTGTGGAACATACAAAATGGGGGAGTGAATGTTTAAGTTAGTAGATGGAGAATTGATTAAAATGGGCTAATTTGTCTTAGATATGTTGAGTTATTGAGTTTTGTTGAATTGTTGGTGCTGAGTTCATCCAGACCATTAAAGAGTATCCTACAATACAGTCAGGAGGGTCTTCAACTGTACCCGCGCAAGTTCTATGCCTTTTAATCCAATGTCAGTTCTTGCTATTGATTTTTAGTTTTATTTCCTACATAACAACCCTGCATCCTCTGCCCATCTGCCTATCCTTTCAATAGGATGTGCACTTCTTGGATATTTAGTTCCCAGCCCTGATCCCTTTGCAGCCATGTCTCTGTGGTGCCCACAACATCATACCCACTAATTTCAATCTGCGCTACAAGGTTCTTTTACAATCATTCCTCCATATCTGCAAGGGTTCCTTTCTCTTTCCAGAGATAACGAGAGTTCAGAGACAGTATGTTCTCAGTAGTGTGAAGGGCAAGGCTGGTAGATGTATGGAATGCTGGATGACTAGAGAAATTGAAGCTCTGGTCAAGAGAAAAAAAAGAGGCGTATATCAGGTATAGACAGCTGGGTTCAAGTGAATTCCTCAGAGTATAAGGGCAATAGGAGTGTATGTGAGGGAAATCAGGAGGGCCAAGAGGGTGACATTAGATATCTTTAGTAAATAGAGTTAAAGAGAATCCAAAGAGATTCTGTAAGTACATTAAGGGCAAAAGAGTAACTAGGGAGAGAATAGGGCCCCTTAAAGATCAACCTGGCCATCTATGTGTCGAACTACAGGAGATGGGTGAGAGACTAAATGAATATTTCACATCAGTATTTACTGAAGAAGGACATGGAAGCTAGGGTACTTGGGGAAATAAATAGTGATGTCTTGAAAAGAGTTCATATTACAAAAGAGGTGATGACGGATGTCTTAAAATGCATAAAGGTGGATAAATCCCCTGGACCTGATCAGATGTTTCCTAGAACTTTGAGGGAAGCTAGGGAAGAGATTGCAGGCCCCTTGCTGAGATATATACATCTTCGATAGCCACGGGTGAGGTGCTGGAAGACTGGAGGTTGGCTAATGTGCTATTATTTTAAGAAAGGTGGTAAGGAAAGGCCAGGGAACTATAGACCAGTGAGCCTTACATCAGTGGTGGGTAAGTTGTTGGGAGGAGATTCTGAGGGACAGGATTTACATGCATTTGGAAAGACAAAGACTGATTAGGAATAGTCAACATGACTTTATGCGTGGGAAATCGTGTCTCATTAACTTGATTGAGTGAGTTTTTTAAAGAGGTGACAAAGAAGATTGAACAAGGCAGAACAGCAGATGTCTATATGGACTTCAGCAAAGCGTTTGACAAGGGTCCACATGGTAGACTTATTATTAATGTTAGATCACATTGGATTCAAGGGGAGCTAGCAGACTGGTTACAAAATTGGCTTGAAGGTAGGAGACAGAGATTGGGGTAGAGGGTTGCTTTTCAGACTGGAGGCCTGTGAACAGTGGTATGCCATGAGAATCAGTGCTGGGTCCACTGCTTTTTGTCATTTATGTAAATGATTTGGATGTGAATATAGGAGGTATGGTTAGTAAGTTTGCAGGCGACACCAAAATAGGCAGTGTAGTGGACAGTGATGGGACTTTGATCAGATGGTCCCATGGGCCGAGGTGGAGTTTAATTTAGATAAATGTAAAACATTGCGTTTTGGTAAGGCAAACCAGGGCAGGACTTATACTGTTCATGTTTGGATCCTGGAACATGCTGCCGAACGAAGAGACCGAGGGAATTGCAGGTAGACAGGGTGGTGAAGAAGGCATTTGGCATGGTCACCTTCATTGGTCATAACATTGAGTATAGGAGTTGGGATGTCATGTGGTGGCTGTACAGGATTTTGGTGAGATAGTAGGAACTGCAGATGCTGGTGAATCCGAGACAACAAGGTGCAGGGCTGGATGAACACAGCAGGCCAAGCAGCATCATAGGAGCAGAGAGGCTGACGTTTCGGGCCTAGCCCCTTCATCAGAAAAGGGGGAGGGGAAGGGGGCTCTGAAATAAATAGGGAGAGAGTGGGAGGCGGATAGAAGATGGATAGAGGAGAGGATAGGTGGAGAGGAAACAAACAGGTCGAAGAGGCGGGGATGGGGCCAGTAAAGGTGAGTGTAGGTGGGGAGTTAGGGAGGGGATAGGTCAGTCCAGGGAGGACGGACGGGTCAAGGGGGCGGGATGAGGTTAGTCGGTAGGAGATGGAGGTGCGGCTTGAGGTGGGAGGAGGGGATAGGTGGGAGGAAGAACAGGTTAGGGAGGCAGGGACGAGCTGGACTGGTTTTGGGATGCGGTAGGGGGAGGGGAGATTTTGAAACTTGTGAAATCCACATTGATACCATTGGGCTGCAGGGTTCCCAAGCAGAATATGAGTTGCTGTTTCTGCAACCTTCGGGTGGCATCGTTGTGGGACTGCAAGAGGCCCAGGATGGACACGTCGTCTGAGGAATGGGAGGGGGAGTTGAAATGGTTCGCGACTGGGAGGTGCAGTGGCTAAGCGGATGAGGGTGTCAGTGGAGGGGGACTGGTCGGGCCTGCGGGACAGGAAGAAGCGGAGGGCCTTAAGGCCATCTGCAGGGGGAGGCTAAGCGATGAGGGTGTCAGTGGAGGGGCCACTTTTAGAATACTGTATACCATTTTGGTCACTATTCTAAAGGAAAGATGTTGTTAAACTTGAAAGGGTTCAGAAATGATTTATAAGGATGTTGCTGGGACTGGAGTATTTCAGATTGGGGAGAGGCTGAATAGGCATGGGCTTTTTTCCCTGGAGTGTCGGAGGCAGTGGATTGATCATTATAGAGGTTTATAAAATCATGACGGGCATGGATCGGGTGAATAGCTGAGGTCTTCTTCCTACAGTGTGGGAGTCCAAAACTAGGTTTGAAGTAAGAGAAGAAAGATATTAAAAGGACCTGAAGGGTAGCTTTTTCACACAGGGTGGTACATGTATGAAGCAAGCTGCCAGAGGAAGTGGTGGAGGCAGGTATAATTGCAACATTTAAAGGCAACTGGATAGTTATATGAATAAAAAGGGTTTAGAGGCATATGGGCCAAATGCTGGCAAATAGAATTAGGTCAGAATAAGTTGGACTGAAGTGTCTGTTTCCATGGCGTGTAACTCTAGGACTCGGTAACCTCTGCGAATGATGAAATTCGCAAGTGAGGAGCTTGTTGAAAATAGGTTTAAAAATCATGGATATGCGATTTTTGCCCAAGGATGTTGATTTTTGTTGTTACTTATTTTTCAGTACGAACGTATTTGTGGTTTTGAAGATACAGAAGATTTACCGTACCTTGTTTTATATACTGCACTCGTTTCAGTACAGTCTGTCCTGCAGTTAACCACTGCCCTCCTCATAGTTATCCCCTTATTTCCTGTGCCTGAAGTTAGATTCCTGACCCGATCCATTCTCTCTGTCCTATTCCTTGTTTTGGAAACTTTAATAACCTTTCCTGAGCAACCCCCTTCCTCCTTCCCCTCCTCTACCATTAACTAGTTTAAAATACTTGTGACTCAATTTACCTTGATTTATGCCATCAATCCATCTACCTTATTCTGAATGTTTCATGCAATAAGATACAAGGCCTTTAAGTTCGAATGCTTGTAAAGTCAGGTTTAACCATTAATCTTGTGTGTTCTGGCCTCTATCGGCACCATACTGTGAAATACCTTGATTTTTTTAAAAAAAATTTGTTTGTATTTTCAAATTCTGCAATGGCTTTGTTCCTCCCCTGCACACACCCCCCTCAAAAGAATACATGCACACACACATGTATCCATCTAAACCTTTTTTAAAGATGCTTCTTAAAATCTTTGATCACCTGCTTTAATATCTTGTTACCTAGTGCAATGTCAAATTCTGTTTGATAACATTTCTGTGATGCCTTGTGGCCTTTATTATAGGTGCAATATCAATGTAAGTTGTTATTATAATACTGACAAACTCTACCATTGAGTGGTTCAATGTGGAGTGTCTTGGAGATGACAGAGAGAAGGTGGACATGAAACTGGGGAGGAAAGAAAGGGGAAAAGCAAAAAATGCACTTCTTGAAAAGTCATTGATCTTAACACAAAACATCGCAGCCTGGACTTTTGGTTAATGGTGAAGGAGCAGTGCTTAACACCTACTACATGAACAGATTACCTATAGTAGGCATTAGCGTAGCAATTTGGGTTTATTAAGAGTGCAGTTTTACAAGGGATCTAATTCCTCCCGTAGAATTTTATGCTAATGAATAACTTATTTGCAATTGAAAATCTACTAATTAGAGCAGGTAGATTCAGCTACCCACTCCTATATGTACTCAATTGTAGTATCTGATATTCAGTGCAGAACCACTCTAAAGGAAAGATGTGATACTATTGTTTAGCATGTTCTTCTATACCAAATTGAGTTTTCAAATGATTCAGATTGAGAGTTGCAGAATGATTCAATGAGTCAGCATATTGTCCTTTTACACCTGGAATGCAGTCCAAGTTGGATGGATCAGATGTCAAGAGTTTATGTAGTCTTAATCCATTCCAATGGTTTAATGAAGATAATTAGTACTGTGTGGGAAAATTTCTCACAGGTTGAGAAATTATTATCACAGAAAGACATAGTAGGGGACGATATGATGTGCATTTAGACTATTGTCAACTTTTTTTGAAATATACTTAAATTCATCACATTTTGAAGAATAAGTAAATTTAGAGTGAGTCAACATACTGGGTTAGAAAATGGAATTGTGAATTGGGGTCTCGGAGACATTTAGCAGAATCAATAGTGTACTCACCAATATAATGCAATATACCATGCACATGTACAAAGAATAGAATCGTGTAGACCAACGTAATGTCATCCAGCTGTACAGAACGAACTAGCAGGTCCAACTTTGCCCCAGCTAAAACTTGAATAATTCTGGTGTAGTCTAAGCAATTTCTAAGTATTTATGAATGATAATTATACAATTTATTTTAAAACCCTATTTTATTCACCTTGTAAACCAATTTCTAATCAAAGATTGATTTAAAATAGATTTACCAATATCTTTGTGATAATATGTTGTGCGCAATCTCATTTTTTTAGGAGGTAAATAGTCGACAGTATTACGAGCAAAGTGCAGAAGCTCATCATAAAGCTTACGGAGGCAACCGCATTACTTCTGGTGGGACAATAGATATCACACCAATTAGTCCTGTTGTGACAGAAGTAGCCATTAACACAACAACCTCAACCCTTACCACAGAGAAAAATGATACTATTATAGGACAGGCTGCAAAGGTATGTCAACAAAGCACAATGGAAATTAGTTTTTTTTTTGTATCCCTCATATCATCCAGCTGTAATCTTTCAGTACCATGGTCTTCCCATTCACATGGAAAGTTGATCCTTGTGTGCTGCAGCAAAATTTATGACAAATTGAGAGGGCAAAGTGTCCTGAATGAACTGTAGAAATTAGTCAAATTATTGTAGATGAGGATTATAAGAATTTTGATCAAAAGATTATGCACATACAAGTAATTTTGCTTGAGTTTGCACACAAATCTAGATGTTTTCATGTCATTATTTGATTTCATAATTGTCACACAGTTTTGAAGCACAGAAAATATAGATGAGCTGTTCAGATATCCATTTAGTCAAACCTATTGAAGGTAAAAATGAACGCAGAAACAAATTTCTGGAATCTAGTTAAAATTAATTTTGTTTTACAGTAAATTGCAGAAATAAATTTGCGGGTAAATGATGTATCTACATTCCAATATGCATGCTACGACTGAAAATAAGCTTAGGAATTCATAATCTGGAAAACATATCTGAGACTTACAGCTGTTTATTTACAGCGCCCCCCCCGCCCCCAAGATAAATAACTGATTTCAAAAATGGCACACAAATCAACAAACTTATTATGTACTATTTTTTAAATGGCATTTGCCAAGTTTTCATTCTGTATTGTTTTGTTTATTGCTTTTCTGCTGGGAGTTTCGTTCCTCTAACAAGCCAATTAAAGAATAATTATGCTGACAAAAGTTTTTAATTTTCCGATGTTAATTTTTCATATTTATGTCTTTACATTTTCAGTAGTGTCCAGGCTTTATCCTTTTAAAAAGGTGGTGTCCACATATATATCGTTTGTGTATATATATGCGTATATATGGTTTAAAATTAAAAACAAAGATAGTACTAAAAATAGAACAGTCATTAATGATATTTCGTCTTTAGAATCATTCAAATTACAAGACTGTGTGGTGGTTGGTTTATATTGGACATTCTCATGTCACATTTTATAATTAAATGTTTCAGTTTAGCAGATATCAGATTGACATGCTTGAAATATAAGATCTCCTGATTGGAGTTCTAATACACTTATGATGTACGCTACCTGAAACCTAAAAGTTTATGAATTGCCAAATATTGGATTCACAAAATAGGTACTCTCAAAAACAGTTCAACATCTCAATGTTAGTAATAATAATTTTTACCATTATCTTTTTAAAAGGATGGCAATTTGACCAGTGGCATCACTGCTGGCGCAGAAGAAACTATGGGCTCTACATCAGATGCACATCAAACTCTGGTTCTTATGGACCCAGATGGGGAAAATGGAGAGCTTGTGTACAGTGATACTGCAAACCTAGTTGCAGAACAGGTGAAATTCTAATTCATTTAATTTTTTTGTTATTATTTTATATTATGCTTACTAAATGGACTAATTTTTCAGTTGGATTGTTGAAGGTGGTGTTCACATTTATTTTGCTTCTTCATGTTTGATTGAATAGGAGAACCATGTAAACCAGGAAGGAGCCAGATTTGGTCTTCAGTTTGATGATGGTCTCAGAGGACCTAGCAACATCAAGCTGCTTTGTTTACTGGGGAGTTTCTTGGAATGAGACCTGGATCTACCTGTTACTGCTTCAAGTTTCCTGGGAGCTTACAGTGCTATAAGATGCCCACTGCAATACTAAGACCCCACAGATCATGTCATCACACAATCATCCCATTCTGGCTTGGTGACTTCACCACTCTGCCTTCACACTGCTGCAGGGAAAGGTGCACTGTGAACTACTTGGGGCCAGTGGACTGGGGTTAGGGAATGGGAATAGAGATGCATTCCTATGTATGCGGTATTGTATGTGAGCCAGAAAAACTAATTTATAAAATGCTGGCAACAAAGGGTCAAGATTGACAAATAAATGTGAGGTTTATTACAGATAGTTTTGTTTCTTTCCCTTGAGAGTCATTGAAACTGTGCGGTAAGTCATGTTCCCAGTTTGCTACCCTTCAGAATTGCCCTACTGCTGATTTAGGCAACTAAGTTGCAAAATGTTCCATAATGATGCTTAAATTTTTTTAAAATTAAAGAATGACGAATCTTAATTACTACTTATCAGAAGCAGTAACTGGGCTCACTTTGAAATTATGGACATTGCTGTAAGTTCCAGGTGAGAAGTGATTAAGTAAAATTGCCGTGTTTCTGCTGCCTGTACCTGTAAGAAGTGTGTTTGGATCCTTCTATATTTAGAGTAAAGCCTCTGAGCACTTTTCTGGAACAGTTCCACCAATAAGAAAGACAATCAGTCACCTTCTGATGGAAGGCTTTGACATTCACTTACTGCCTGATTTAAACCAGCAATGAGTCAGCATAGATATTATTTAAGGCAGATAGCATTTCGTTGTGCTATAAGACCAGACCTGGGTTAAATGGAAAATGAGTGCAGCATGTCTAGACTGCTGCTGTGTTCCCCTGTAGGTTATTGCTATTTTAATGTGTAGCCTGAAATGATGCATTACTATTATGTTTTGCTTGAATGCATTAGTCCTGCAGAACAGTCTGAATGTCCTCTGCTTTTCAAGCAACCCTATCACCATTGGTATTAAGAAAAATACTTTTACTTTTACTCATGTGACCACGAAAAATGAAATAGATTACTTTTCAACGGAAAACTTGACAGCTGTACAAGTTTGTATTATTTTTAAGTTTTCTCTTACTGCATCCCCCCACTTTTATCAACATTTGTTTTTGGTCATCCTTTAAGAGGTACTAAATATGAAGAAGATGGGGATGTATGACCTGCCATTAATTTCTCCTCTGGGGAGTGAACAGCATTCTTTTCAAGATTGCGTGGCACTCTGGGGTCAGCCATGATGATGTTAGGGGCTCAGTGCTTGATTGAGGAATCTGGTGTTGGGAAATGGGTGTCCGTTGAGAGCCACCCATCTGCCTTTGCTACCAAACCCTTTCCCACCTCTCCCCTGTGATTTACCTCCCCTTACACCATCTGTTGCTCTATGATGGTAGAATCATAGAGTCACACAACATGGAAACAGACCATTCAGTCCAACCAGTCCATGCTGACCATGTTCCCAAACTAAACTATTCCCATCTGCCTGCATTTGGTCCATATCACCTCAAACCGTTGCTATTCATGTACTTATCCAAATTTCTCTTAAATGTTGTAACTGTACCTGCATCCACCATTTCCTCTGGCAGTTCATTCCACATGCCACACTCTGTTTAAAATGGTTGCCCCTCATATCCTTTTTAAAACTTCCTCCCCTCACCTTAAAAGTATGCCCCTTGGTTTTAAACTCTCACCCTAGGGAAAAGACCCTTGCTATTCACCTTACCCTAGGCTCAAGACTGTCTCATATCAGTGCAAGGCTGCTGTCTCCCTACTGACAACGCAGTTCAACAGAGATTCTTGATCCCAGAGAAAACTAATATTAGCCTGAAAATGCTGTATGTGGCATGGTGGCCCTGCTGTACAAAGGTAATGTGGGGCCTCATCAGCTAGTGTGTGAGGGCTTTGGCATCTCCTTTAAAATCAGTCAATCTTGCCGATTGTAATGTTTTTCTTCCCCCCCCCACCGTTCCCCTCCTACGAATTATGAACACCGATCACTCCCTTCCTCTTGGAGATCCTGGGCTGTGGCCTGTTATTGCTGGTTTTCATTGCTGTAGGGCAGGGAATAAAAGGAAAAATGATATTGAGATCCTGAATTTTATGTTCAAGGTCACACTTTCTAAATCCCTGAAAATATTTAGGCCTGTAGCAAAATTCCATTATTCTTCTAGATACAATAGTGTGTGGTTGATTTTGTACTTTTCTGCTTCTTTTGATTGGGTTACAGCTGTAAGTTATAGTATTATATTTACTTCGCAATGCAAAAATCGTTAAGTCCACATTGCTGTTTTCCTTCTGAGGTGACTTGCTCATGATCAACCGTACCACATTTTTAGGCTAAGCCATATTAGCCCAGAATTGTGGGGAGTAGAGAATTTTGTAGTTTGTACTGTGAATTTTCTATTCCTCTTAGTCTTCAGCTCCAATAACTCTGAACTGAAAATTTTACCTTCTCAGAACTGATAATAGTGATGAGGTCAACAAGGGCCTTCATGAATATAAGGTTCAATAGTCTATTCATAACCAATAAAATTAAAAGATTTTGAAGGTTAGTAAGACTCCGAAGTTGTGACATGAACATGTGATTTTAAACATAATGTACCAAAATATCATTACATTATATGCTAGAAGATGTATAGTTCCAACTTTGTTTGCCTGAGGTAAAGTACAAGGTATAAAGATTAGAAGAATCCCAAATCGTTTTTTGAGTTACAGACTTTTGCTCAGGGTTCAGATTAATTTAGTTCAAGAAATACAGGAACCAAAAGTGGCAGTTACATACACTGTTTGACTTTTTTTTGCTTGTTCGTGAGACATGGGTGCTACAGGCAGGGCTAATATATATTGACCATCCCAAATCACTTTGAAGCTGATGGTGAGCAACCACCTTGGATCTTGTTGTCCATGTAATTTAGGTACACCCACGGCGTCTGTTCAGAATTATTGAACTATAGCAGTTTGATACGACTGAGTAGCTTGCTAAGCCACATCGGAGGACAGTTAAGAATCAACCACACTGAAGAGGAGTTGGAATCACATGTATGCCCGGCAACATATGGGACATGATTTCCTTTTCCTAGCAGTAGTTAGTAAAATGGATGGGATTTTACAGCAAACACGATCATTACTGATTTAGGTATTTTCTAATCAACTTGTTAAGGGCTGTTATTACAAACCTCTGGAGCAGATGGGACTTGAACCTGGGCCTCCTGGTTCTGAGATAGGATCATTACCACTACACCATTAGAGTCGTCATCATTATTGATTTATTCTAGATTTATTAATTAGCCACAGCTGCCCTAAACCAATTCACAGCAGATCAAATTAGATAATTGGCATTTCTTTGCCAGAAGCATTTCATGAGCCAGTTATGATCCTATATAGTCTCCATTAGTGATGTTCGTGCCGAGAAAAGCTCTAAATTTTGTTTTTTTTTAAACTTGATTTCCATTCTATCAATTAATTGTCTTCCCTAATGCATTTGTTTTGTCGGAAGGCCATGTACAATCTGCCCATTTTAACTTGTCTGCTGGTTGGAGATATTTTTCCTCATCAACCTGTTCAGAGATGTTAAGACACATCATATAAAACATATAACCAGCATCCAGTGAAAAAGTGGCTGAGAGGTTAATGCACTGTTAGTCTATTGTACTTTGTAGGCATGGACTCAAATCCCACTCTCATTGCTGCTTCTGGAAATTTCTAACACTATTTTCTGCTCTTGGGGTGTTGTGATGCTGTGGTAGTGCTTCTACCTCTGAGCCAACAGAATCAGACATGTCACAACATGGCTGCACAGGTTGATTAAACTAAATAACTACAATCAGCAGGCAAGGTGTCCTGTGGTGTAGTTGTAGTGTTCCTATCTCAAGAGGCCTGGTTTCAATGTAGCACTTGGTTTCCAAATAGAAAGTATAAATAGGATCCTTATTCTGTGAAATGGTAGCCCTAACTGTATTGAGTTTAACTCATTACAGCACATCAAATGTGGCAACTTCTGGAAACCTTCCATATTTGAGACTTGCACATTTTGCAGCAACTTGTAGGATTTGCAACTCATGCCATATTTCATCTTCAACACAAATTTGTTTCTCTTAAATGTATTTTTGCACTGTGAACTTGTCATTTTTCTTGCAAGTTCTATAAAATGCCTGTTATAAAATTATTTGCTGCTTTTTCTCACAAATACTTAAAAATTTAACTGCCCCATAAACTATAATTATCATTAACTTAATTTTAAATGTATGTATAACTGCTCCTGATTATTTAATCTGATAGTATAATGCTCAGTAAGTGATCTTGGAACTGTAGGTCTACTCCAGGCACCTTTTACAATCAAAATATACCAGCAATTTGTATCCAGTATTCTGAAGGCAGCAGTCCCTGAATCAGTCCATGCGTAACCTTACAACTTTTATTTTAAAACTCAAATATACCATCCTGAGAGTTGGGAGCAAACATTCTGATTTTTGCATACTGGCTCTGTGATAATTAGCTGATTGGTGTTTTACCAAAATCTAATGTGGAATGATCCTTCTCAGATTTTGATAAAATTACAAAATCCCAGAAGGTAGCCTTCTTCCAGCCTTTCCTTCCTTCCTTGTGGTTTTAATAACTAAGTATATATTTTTAACAATATTTCAGAGTAATGGAACTTTGGATCGAAATCTGCTAATAGAAAAACAACTACTCGAACTACACCAGCAGAATCATCAGCTTCGATTAGAGAAAGCAGAAACTGAGCGCAGGCTCCAAATGGAAATCCAACAGCTAAAAGATCAGGTGTGTAAAACAACAATCATTAGTGGTGCTAACCAATTTCTTTTACGATGTACCTCAGGAATGTTGGTAATGTTCACATTGAAGCAGATGAAGCAAATCTTATGATTTAATTTAGTTGTCAGAGTACATGTGGGTCTGCTATAAGTTCCTTTATTTACAATACATAGAAAAATGATATGTTTCAGAAATCAGAAACACAAAATGTAGAACAAATTAGTCAGCAGTACATAAGGCCTGAATTAGACTACGAACAGAAGGGCATAAAGAAGTAAATTGTGGATACACAAAAGCTTTTTTCATGAATTTTGCATGCTTCAAGACTTGATCTCAGGCACAGAGTTCCATGCACTAAGTGTGAGGGCAGGTTATTTAGCCAAATCATGAACCTCAATTCTAAAATCCCATCTAATCAGCAGCCAGCATATTTGGGATTCGAGAGATGCTAGAAAGCAAAACTTAAACATTGATGAGGTAACTACTTTTCCTTGGGTCACATGTTCAGCCACCCATACCCTGCAGTAGTGTTCCTGATTGGCCCCAGATTAGGGCAGTGATGGCTCCTCCCAAGTAGGTCCCTCTGGTTGCCCAACTAGGAAACCAGCCACTTCTTGCCTACCAGGTAATCAGGCCAGCAGCAAGTTGAGGCATTTAATTGGTAGCTAATTAAACATTAAGATCCTTAATTGGTGATCAAGAAGATCACTTGTGGACTTTCTCACTTAGCACTTAACTACTGAGGTGGCTAAAAGTGGGCAAATATTTTTTGATATCAACTCACTTAATTATTTGCCTTTTTCTTCACCTCTGGGGTAGGGAGATTATCACACCTACTTTATAAGTAGTAGCCATCTACTTTGGAAAAAAATAGTCAAAGATACCAAAGGCTGTGTTGATCATGCAATAGGGCGTTAATGACAAACACCAAACAGATGTTTTCCTGTTTGTTATTTGTGATTGCACCAATTATTTTATTCCGTGTCGCCTCTATTGTCAGTGGTATTTCCAATATGTGAATACTTAAAACTGAAAGACTGCTTTGAATTTGTTTCTAATTTACTACTTTTGTAGAAAAATTGTTTCTAACTTTTTGAAAAACTGTTCATGTACATGCTTTAGATTGCAAGTCTAACAGAGGCCAATTGGCAAATGGCCGAAGAACTAAAGCAATACAAATGTTCCGGAGATATTGAGAACAAAATAAGTCAAATGGTGATTATGAAATATTTAATCATTTTGTGTTTCTATTATCTGTGTATATAAACATGCTGTGGACAAGCATATGCAGAATGAATAATGGTGATGCTGTTTGTGTTCATTGTTATAATGAGGGAAATCCGATGGCTACCTCTGGAGCATGCACATGTGCATTAAAACAAGGAAATCAAATAAGACCAAAAAAACTGTGAATGCTGGAAATCCTAAACTAAAACAGAAATTGCTGGAAAAATTCATGTTCTGGCAGCCTCTGTGGAGAGAAAGTAGAGTTACCAGTTTCGGGTTCAGTTACCCTTCTCCAGGAAATCAAAATGTTGCTGCCACAGATATCTTTTCCCCCCACAGGGTGCAAAGTTGTCTTTTCTCATAGATTCTCCTCCTGGAACTTTTGAAAAAAGGTAGGGCTGGAGTAGTACATTTTTAAAACTGTAATTATTAGCACTGAACAACTTCTAAGGTACAGAAAAATTAATTCTGCAAATGTGGGGTTACGTTACTCAAAAGGAAATTTGTATGAAAGATTTAATTTCCTTTTTTTCTCCCTGTCTCATTTAAGCCAATCTGTATATCCTAATCATTTTCACACTTGCCATATATGATTTAAATCTAACTTATTCCAACACATTTCTGTTTGGCCTCCTTACCTTTGATAAACTTGAGATCATCTAAATCTCTACTGCAGGTGCCCTCATTCCCATTAGTTCATAACCCCGCAATCTTAAATTCCTTATTCTTGTTTTTAAATCCCTAAAAGATCTGACTTGTCCCTTACCCTAATCCCAGGTAGCTCTGTAGGCCCTCAAGATATCAGCATTTCTGCAGTTCTGGTCTCGGGAGCACACCTGATTTTAAATGCTTCACCATTGCCAGTCATCCCTTTAAATGTCAAAGCTTTAATATCTAGAATTTCCTCTCTAAACCTTTCTGCTTTCTCCCTTTCCTTTTGAGACACTGTTTGACATGTATGACTTTGGTGAAGCTTTTGATCTACTTCATTATCTCCTGACATGGCTTATTGACTTCATATTGCTCCAATGAAGTACCTTGGGATATTTCACTATGTAAAGTTGCGATATAGTTGTAAGTTGATGGTCTGCACTCTGTTGATTTTAGCTAGGATTTCTTAATCAACTTGGTCTTTGCTGTTGCTTGCCCATCAAACTCATGGCACACATCCCTTCTACAGGCCGTTGATGTAGAAAAGACTGTACTCTGGAGAAAATCTCTGTTGACAAGTTTGTGTGCAATTGTCAACAGGGTAAGTGAAATGTGCAGTTCCTCTGCTGCTGAGAACAAAAATCAGGGCCAGTAGCTCATAATATTATCACCTAAGATTGTCCTCAAGCCAGTATTAGTGCAGTTTGTCATTGGAACACCACAATTTTGTTATCAATACTGCATCGTGCTGATGTGCCAAGAATTTTTATGTGAGGTCCCACATGTCTTAGTTTTAATATTGAACATGTAATAGGAATGAGCACTCACCATTCTTAAGGAGTAAAGCAGCAGCAATTCTCAGTGCGGGTGTACACACAGTTAAGCGTGAAAATCAGCAAATTGCTGTCTGAATTGCCCTGCTGCCTACAGGCTGTGTTACATTGGTTCCTTGCTGAGGATTTGCTATTCAAATACAAGAAGGGCTGAAGTTTCTCATCCCTTTTCTTCATGTCCAGTTTTCTTTCCCACACACAAGTAATCCAAGTGTCTCCACAATACTTTGGATAGATTTTCATCTTCACTATTGAGAATATAATTTGGAAGGTGGATCTGATTTGAGTTTCATTTTGGAATCAAGTGGATCCATAAATGACATGTAGTTTTCTCTAGCAGACTACCGTTGGTGATAAAAATTAACCACATTGTGTGATCTTAACTCTTTTTTTTTGGTTTTGAAAACTATCATACCTGTACCTCTTCATATTGCAAAGCAGGTGAATTTCATGACCTGGTAATTCACCTATTCCAAATTGATAGGCACTTAGATATGGCAAATCCTAAGACTAAACTCAAAGCTTTTGCTTCAAGTATGTTCAGTTTCATTAATCTTAATTGATGTTACCCACAATCGTGTGCTTTGCTAATGGACTTGGTTGATTCCAGAGTTGAGAGAGTTGGATTATGAGGAGAGACTGAGTAGACTGGGATTATACTCATTGGAATTCAGAAGAATGAGGGGAGATCTTATAGAAACATATAAGATTATGAAGGGAATAGATAAGGTGGAGGCAGGGAGGTTGTTTTCGCTAGCGGGTGAAACTAGGACTAGAGGGCATCGCATCAAAATAAAGGGAAGCAGATGTAGGACTGAGGTCAGGAGGAACTTCTTCACCCAAAGGGTTGTGAATCTGTGGAATTCCCTGCCCAGTGAAGCAGTTGAAGCTACCTCACTGAATGTTTTTAAGGCAAGGCTAGATAAATTTTTGAACGGTAAAGGAATTAAGGGTTATGGTGAGTGGGCGGGTAAGTGGAGCTGAGTCTCAAAAAGCCATGGTCTTACTAAATGGCGGGGCAGGCTCGAGGGGTCAGATCGCCTAGTTCTTATGTTCTAACCCTGAAATAGATTCTGAGTAAACACAATCCTACAATGTATGAGTTATCCATTCACAGAATGCTGCAGTCAGTTCTAATTTGACACAACTGTGGATTCAACAGCTCATCTTTCTTGTCTGTATTCTTTAATATCGCATGAGATAGTAACTGTTCTTGACAATTTTAAAAGAATTTCTAACACGCTATCTTATTTTAAACAAAGATCTTAAACCTTTATTCACAATTCTGTTTAGGTCATTTCTGCTGCTGCTTATATTCTTCCCTTATTAGTTATGAATCCTGAATTTTCTGATGTCATACATTTAATTTTAACCTTTTCCTAACTGGTTACTCAGCTTACTGTTGCACCTCTATTCCTCTTGAAATAGCTTCTCCAGCTTCAAATGTATAATTGTCCAGTTTCTCCAAAATGCACTTATGGGTTAATCAATAAGATTTGAAGATTTTTTTCAAAGATGGAAAGATTTGAGATTTTATTGTCACCTACAGGATTACAGTGAAAAGTATATAATGTCACCACATATGGCACCATCTTGCGTACCTCGGTACTTGGGTCCAAAATATGGTTAGGTCCAAAATCGTAAGAGAAACGAGAGATAATAAGTTAACCATTATTTTGTAAAATAATAGAAAAATGAAGAAATAAGTAATAGTTTACATTAAAGTTTTTCATAATTTAAACTAAGTAAAAAGTTAAAAGTTCAACTGTCTTTGAGTCCTCTGCTTATCTCAGTCTGCTGCCTGTTCTCACCACTGCTGCCGCAGATACCATCACTGCTGCTGAAACTGCCAATCTCCCCTCGTGCCTCGGGAACATGCCCAGGAAGGATCCACTCGCTCACCAAGCTGGCACACTGCCATGAGCCACCTAGAGAGCAGGCCGGAACTTACCATGCCGTCAAGAGTCTAGGCCAGTACCCGCCATGAGCCACTGGCAGACCAGGCTGAGACCTGCCGAGAGACGAAAGGGGAAAGAAAAGAACAAAAAAAGGAAACAGAAGGAGTTTAAGAGCTCCGGTTGGAGCGTCCTACTCCGCCACTATCTTGACCAGGATAACTAAATGTTGAATTTAACTTTGTTGCATTATTGGAATTGATTAGATCAAACATTGACACAAGAAAATAGCCAACATTTTGCAGCGCAAATTAGTCCAGGCACAAAGTGAGTTAGCTAATTTTGTCAATATCTCAATGCCTGAGTGAGTTGTCTCATTGGTCATTTTTAAGATGTTAATATATTTCTCTTCTCCTCTGCCCTTCCTTTTCTCCATGTTCCTAAGACACAAGTTATTCTCCAACCAGCAATAAGTTTGCTCGTTGGTCTTTGCAATTCTTATTTTGAGTAATATTTGGGATGCATGCCACGGAAATTTGACATTCAATCATGGTATAAGTCAGTCTTTTTTGATCAAGCAGTTTTACCTCCTATTTAAAATACACGATACCAGTCTAAGTTTGCAAGATAATATTAAATATGAAAAGTTGAATAATTTGTAGTAAACAGTTTTAGAATCTAGTAAATCCCTCCTAGATATTGTTTTGTGATATTTCATATTTCTTTACCTGTATACTTTGCTTTCAGGTTAAAATTAGTTTTTGGACAGGTGTGTATGGAAACACTAAATGATATACAGAATCCCCATATCATAATAATTATAAACTTTTTTGTGACAAAAGTCTAAATTCAGTTAAATACTTAAACTCATTTGTGCATTTATTATAACAAGAGAAGCTTACTGTTCTGCCCTATTACATTGATTTTGGACAGCAAAAGTAAGTTGTGCTAGAAGTAATTGTCATTTTATTCTTAGATTGAGCAGATGGAGATACAGCACAAGGAGCTCTTACAGATGCAGGTGGAGCTGCTTCGGAAGGAGTATAACAAGTTAAATCATCAAGCTATCGGTGGCTCTGATTCTGTTCAGGATTCTAATTCTATTCAGGACTCTAATGATGATTGCGCTGGTGGAACTGAGAGTACAACTGAACGGACATTCGTGGGCACCACGACTTTGTCCCCCAAGAGTCATAGTGTAACACTGACCTTACCCACCACTATAGTGTCTTCGGCACATGAAATCATGACCTCTGAGCATGGAATCATGTCAACATCGGAAGATGTAATTGCCGCATCTGAAATGGACCTCAGTTCTGGAAATGTCATATCCTTCATTGAGCCTAATGATAATTCATCAAATGGATCTGCAGGTTTAACAACACTTGAAATTGTGGAGGTCCATTTAGACAGCGAGTCAACCATTTCAAATATTGAGTCATCTTCCCCAACACATGTACATCTGTATCCTGTCACACAAATCACTGATAATGTTGAACTTTCTAATGGCAAACGGATTTCCGAAGAGGATCCTGAAGAAGGAAATCAATCAAAAATCCAGAGAATTGTTTGAAACGGGCTACTGCTAATACTATGTTATTGCATAGTGTCTAAATGTATGGCTTTATTTTTATTCAATACTTCGTCAGTGAATAATTTATTAATATTTAATTCAGAATTGTTCTTATCTTAGTATTTTTAAATTGATGTTAGAGAGAACTTATTTAACTTATGAACTTTGATCATTTCAGATTGCTTTGTGCCAAAGAGTACTGTACATTTTCCTAGTACAGTAGAGATAGTTAGGCAATATAATAAGTCCTTATTGCTTGACCTTTCAAAAAAAAACTTAACAGCAATGCAATAACCTACAATTATTGTTATAGTTCTTGACTGAAACAAATATTGGGAACTCAAAAATAAGCTGACTGCTGACCATGATCAATTTAAATAATGAAACATTCTGTAAACTGTTTGATTTCAAGGCCATCAACTGAATCTGTTTCTATTTTATGGAAGTTTTAGGAATTCATTAATAGTTATGACAAGAAAATGTAAATTTATATTTAATAACGTTAAATCTTTGGAAGGGCCACTGGCAATTTAATCATCAGGTAATGAAAGTCGACTATCAAGTAGGCTTACTATCTTGTGTGCATGATGGCATTTCCAGAGTCTTAATGACATCAGCATTAACAGATGAATTGTATTAAAGGAAATTGAATTCAAGACTACTGTCTCTTTATATAGCTGCAATAATGGAGTGATTTTAATCTCCCCTTTAAAGCATTTTGCCTTTCACACCCCTCAAAGTTACCAATCTAAATTACTCAGCAAAAATGTGATGGACCTGCCAGAATGATTAACAGCAAAACTCGTGCCACACTTGGTGCTGAACATTACGTTAACGCTAGGTGTGTTTGTGGCGAGCAGCATGTAAAACAGGGCAGGTAACCTTATTGGTAGTTTTCCTCCCAACCCCAGAGCTCAAACTCAATATGGAAAGTGAGCGGGCACCTAACTTGGTAACCCAACCACCATATGTAAAGCAAGTACAAATCAATTGAGCTTGTCATTTGCAGAGAGAAAATCACTTTGCTTTTCGCATTCAGTCCGAATATATTGTGAGTTGAATGCTTACAAGGTGCCTCAGATGCCTTTTGGTGTTTGTGTAATCTCTGCAGACGTTAAGCTGTTTTGAATTAAATGACCAAGTGACTTGGGCAATTTCGGTTCTGTTTTTATTTAATTGAGGCTAAATTGCTAACTTGAAATCATTCGGTATGTCCAAGTTGGTGATGTTTGAATCCAAAATAATTAGTGTACATTAAATTATTTTTAATAAATTCCTTTTAAATAATTTCAAGCCTTAGATTGCTACAGATACTTATTTTATAGCCTCTTCAAATTGCATTTCACTCTTTCATGACGTGCGCATTGTTTCAGTTTTGTTATGGTTCAGCCATGAAAAATATATTTTTTGGTTTCCTTCCATTGCCTTTAGTTTAATGGGTAAAGATGTTTCCAATGGATATTGTTGAATTGATATTTTTAATTAAGTTACAATTTCATATCATAAAAGACATTAAAATATGTATTCTACAATAGCAGCCTTGTATATAATTTTTTTGATTGAGCTAGTGATAGACAACTTTTGCACTGAGCAAAAACAAATAATTTCCTTTATATTTTGTTCCAAAATCAAATGATCAGATGTATTCTTTAAATAAACCTGAAATGAAGCGTGTATATTTTTGCATTGTTAAACAGCAGTAAGTCTAAAATTGAGGTAATTCACCTTTTATTTAAATTTCTTCTTGTGAGCAAGTTAGGGATTAATATCAGATGGCACCTCGTATTTTCATTCTTCCAAGTTCATTTATTCTTCAGACTTGAACAAACTATATTTTCAAACTTGAATTTCTAAATGAAGATGTTTTGCTATGTCGCACTGTACAAATGTAAGTTCTAGTGAACTAAATAACTGTACATTAGTAAATTGTACATTAAATATTTTCAGTTCTGTTTCTTGCACTTATTTTATCAGAATAAAATAGATCTGCAAAAGACTGGTTCAAAGTGCTGAAGGTATGAAATTGAGGGGCTGGTATAATGTACTTGATCCATGCTGTATTGCATCTCAGATGTTAGTCTTCAGCCAATTTGAATCACTCTGAATGATATCAAGAAACATGAGTACATTTGGTGCAGCAGTGATGAATCCTGAAGATCATGCTCCAGAAATAGTTGCAACTTTAGACATGCTATTCCACAACAGCTGTGAAGCTGGCATCAGTCTGATCACAAAGTTGCCCAGATATGTCCTATTGACAAAATAATGAACCAACTATCACTTTTATCCTGCTCATTTCATCAATGATGTCAAGTAGTACATATTCAGCAATATCCTGGTATCTTTTTATTTAGTCATACAGCCAGAAAACACATCCTTTGGTCTAACTCATTTATGTCAACCAAGTTTCCCAAATAATACTAGCCCCACTTTTCCTGTATTTGGTCCATATTCCTCTAATCCTTTCCTAGTCATGTACCTGTCCAAATGTAACTTAAATGCTGTAATTGTACCCACATCTACCGCTTTCTCTGGCAGTTTATTCCACATGTGAACCACCCTCTGTGGCAAAAGTTGTCCTTCCGGTCCTTTATAAATCTTTCTCCTCACCTTAAAAAATGCCCCCGAGTTTTGAACTCCCGCCATCTAAGAAAAAAGATGTTTGCTATTAACATTATCTATGCCCTCATGATTCTATAAACCTCGATAAGGTCACCTCCAACCTCCTACGCTCCAGTGGAAAAAAAAAAGTCCCAGCCTATCCTCGTAACTCAAACATTCCAGTCCCAGCAACATGCTGGTAAATCTTTTTCAAACCCTTTCCAATTTAATAATATACTTCCTATAGCAGGGTGACCAGAACTGTATACAGTCCTCCAAAAGTGGCCTAACCAACATCCTGTACAATCTCAACATGATATCCGAATTCCTATACTGAATGGTCTAAGAAATGAAGGCAAGCTTGTGAAACGTCTTCGTAACCAGCCTGACTTCCTGTGATGCAACCTTCAAAGAACTATTTACCTGAACCCTTAGGTCTCTCTGTTCTACAACACTACCCAGGGCTTTACCATTAATGATATAAGTCTTGCTCTCGTTTGTTTTACCAAAACTCAATACCTTGCATTTATCCAAATTAAACTTCATCTGCCACTCAGCCCATTGACCCAATTGATCAAGAACTCTTTGTAATCTTAGATAACCACCTTCAGAGTTGACTATGCTACCAATTTTGGAGTCATCTGCAAACTTACAAACCATGCCTCCTAAATTCTAACCCAAAGCATTTATATAAATGACAAACCAAAAGTGGACCCAGCACTGATCCATGTGGAACATGGTCGCATGCCTCCAGTCTGAAAAACAACCCTCTACCACCACTGTCCATCTTCTATTGTCAAGCCAATTTTGTATCCAATTGGCCAGCTGGCTCTGAATCCCATGTGATTTAACTTTACTGTCTTCTGTTAGCCCTTGTAAAATCAAATCACTGAGGACCAGCAATTAAACACTAGTGGCTGGACTCCTAACTAATGTAAGTGAAGATATTTGTAGTATTGGAAAATAATTAAGTCTGATCCAGAGCATTGTTTCAGAGATTCCTAAAAACATCATTTTTGATCCAATTATCTTCAGTTGTTTCATTAATGAATCTCCCTTTCTGTGTCATTCTTGGATCAAAATCCTAAAATTCCATACCTAACAGCACTGTGGGAGTACCTTCATCACATACATTGCAATAGTTCGATAAGGAGGATCTCGAGGATAAATAAATATTGGTATATGTTGTAGTTTTGCCAGCATTGCCCAGATCTCAGATTTGAACTTTAAATAAACAGTGATTTATATTCAATTTAAGAATTCTGGTGGCTCAAGCCTGCCTGTACCACACCCATATTCCCACCCCCATCCGCTGCCTCACATTGTTTTCATTCACAAATACCTGCAGACTAGTGCAGGATCTAAGTTGGCTAATTGTACACCACTCAACCTCAAGCTGCAATGAGGAACCAGCTCACTGACTTGGATCCAGTCTCATGAAAGGCGCGATATAAATGTTAGTCTATTTCTTTATATTGAACATCATATTGGATGTTCCAGAACACACACCCATGAGCAGTGCAATCGAAAAATGGCCAGGACACACAACAAAAACAGAAATCACTGTGGAGTTCAGCAGGTCTGGCAGCATATTTGGGGAGAAAGTAAAGTTAATGTTTTAAAACTGGTGCAGTTCAGCAGATGAACTGCAGTTCTGATTGGAGTCACTGGACTCAAAACATTAACTTTGCTTTCCCCCCCACCGTTGCGGCCAGACCTGCAATTTTTGCTTTAATTTCAGATCTCCAGTATCCACAGTTTTAGCCAGTATATATAACTTTTATATGTTCAATTCTCAAAATACACTTACATGTATGGGGTTCCTTCAACAAGATCTGCATCATGTTGCTACAGTTACAGTTACTAAAGCCATTATGGTTTAGTCTAGAGCCACATATTGTAATGGCTTTTAGCAGATGCTGAACAAATTGTTTAAATTCTCTGAACCCCAACAAATGCTGTAACAGCAAAAAACGTGTGAAGCATTGCAACAAAAATCTGCATGCTTTAGGAAAAATGTTCAACTATTACAGCATTTTCTCATTCATACCTCTGCTCTCACAGAGGGAAAAAAGAATATTGGACAATATGATGTTGAGAGAGGAGACATGCACCTCTTGGCAATATGTGCAGTAAGCATGCAATTTCTATTGTGTAATTGCTATTGGCCACTACAAAGTGGCTTCGTTAGAATTTTGGTAACATTTACATTGCAGTCAAAAAACATCTTCCACTGCTTGGTCATAACAGAGTATTGGATGCATATTATTATGAGGCCACTCTTGGAATACTGCATGCAATTCTAGTCGCCCTTCTGTAGGAAAGATGGTGTTGAACTTCAGCGGGTGCAGAAAAGATGTTGCCAGGACTATAGGGATTGAGCTATATGGAAAGGCTGAATAGGCTGGGGCTAGTCATAGACTGAGGTGTGACCTTACAGAGGTTGCTAAAATAATGTAGGGTGTGAATATGATGGGGAGTCCAAAACTAGAGGACATAGGTTTAAGGTGAGAGGGAAAAAGTTTAAAAAGGACCTGAGGTGAAACTTTTCCAGATAGAGGGTGGTGCGTGTATGGAACAAGCTGCCAGAGGAAGTGGTGGAGGTGGGTACAATCACAACATTTAAAAGTCATCTAGATGAGTCTACGAATAGCAAGAGTTTAGAGGGATAAGGGCCAAATGCTGGCAAATGGGACTAAGTCAGATTGGGATGTCTGTATGACTCTATGACAATATGCTCTGAGCAAATTTATGATTGTTGATACTGTACCTTTCCTATTTTGAATGAAGTGTTGGTTCATTTTTCATGTCTGGAGTCTTAAATCACTCCAGCCAGTTTGGAATTACAGTTTCTCTGACTGCTAGGTAGTAGTATGAAGACAGCGTTATGATTCTACCTGAATAACTGAACAAGTCAGATCCCAGACTGAAATCTGATCTGACCTCTAATAGCCCCTTCCTTGAATCTTCATAAACAACCTAGACTTTCTGAGTTTCAAAATATCCCTTTGGGTTTTAATCACACGTTTCTGGTCTGGAACTTTCAAACTAAATGACTTACTCTGAGGTAACTTATTTCTTAACAGCTCAAAACTATCTCCCTTCTTCAGGGGAAACCTTTTTTTTGCATTCAGCTTCAACTAGGACTTCTGCAAACTGAAATTAAAAGGGCTTTCCAAGTCATGGGTATTTCCTTCAAGTCAAAAAAAGCATTCCACATCTTCCAAATGAAGCCTCATGCACTATACTCTTTACATTATTCACACATAAAAGCTCTCCCAATGTAAACAAATTCTGATTAGCCTCCAAGAATGAGCTTCTTTTTAAAAAATAAATCATGGCTACAGAAGTACTGACAAGTTAAACATCAAACCTCCCTCTTAGACATAAAATAAAACCCACATGCCACTAGCTTTAAATAAAAAATATGAAAGAAATTATATTTAAAAATATAAGTCATTCATTTTGCATTATAATAGCCAAAATCCCAGTAACACAAATCAAAATATTTACATCCGCTCAGTTGGTAGAATTCTCCTCTGAAACAGGAACTCCAGGATACAAGCATAAAGATAATGACTCAGACTCTAGTGTGGAACTGAGGGAAAGCTGTTGAAGTTGTTGTCTCATGTTAAATGTGTTCCCCATCTATAAAAGGTTCCCTGGCACAGTTGCAAAGAAAGAGTTATATTTATCCCTCAATTAATTTTTGTCAAGGTTTTTCCCTCCTAATTTCTGCCATACATATTAACTATTGCTGGTGTAGTTTAAAAATCTACACTTGTCATTTTGCTTACCCACCCTTTGTGCTCAAGCTTGAATGTTGAGAATTGGCAGACAAGTTGATTGAGTTGAGTTTATTTCTGTTCTCATTTGACCTCGTTGTATAAACATTTGATACTTTTCAGCACAAGATATTTCATTATAGCTAACATAGAAACATAAAAGATAGGAGCAAGAGTAGTTCACTTGACCCCTTGAATTTTCTACACTGTTCAATGTGATCATGGCTGATCATCAATCTCAATACCTTAATCTTACCATTCCCCCATATTCCTTTAGCTCCAACAGCTATATCTACCTCCCTCTTGAAAACTCAGAATATTTTGGCTTCAACCACTTTCTGTTATAGTGAATTCTCATCACTCTCTGGACAAACAAATTTCTTATCTCAGTCCTAAAATGTTTACCTCTTACCTTTAAACTATGACCTGGTTCTGGACTACTTGGAAGCATTCTTTCTGCATCTGACCTGTTTAGTCCTATTAGGATTTTATATGTTTCTAAGCAATCCTCCCTCATTCTTCTAAACTCCAGTGAATACAATCCTAACCAACTCAGTCTCTTCTCATATGTCAATCTTGCCATCCAAGGAAAGTGCAGAACACTTACGCTCGGTTCGCAACAAACAACTGCACCTCCCAGTCGCGAACCATTTCAACTCCCCCTCCCATTCCTCAGACGACATGTCCATCCTGGGCCTCCTGCAGTGCCACAACGATGCCACCCGAAGGTTGCAGGAACAGCAACTCATATTCCGCTTGGGAACCCTGCAGCCCAATGGTATCAATGTGGATTTCACAAGTTTCAAAATCTCCCCTCCCCCCACCGCATCCCAAAACCAGTCCAACTCGTCCCTGCCTCCCTAACCTGTTCTTCCTCCCACCTATCCCCTCCTCCCACCTCAAGCCGCACCTCCATCTCCTACCGACCAACCTCATCCCGCCCCCTTGACCTGTCCGTCCTCCCTGGACTGACCTATCCCCTTCCTAACTCCCTACCTACACTCACCTTTACTGGCTCCATCCCCGCCTCTTCGACCTGTTTGTTTCCTCTCCACCTATCCTCTCCTCTATCCCTCTTCTATCCGCCTCCCACTCTCTCCCTATTTATTTCAAAACCCCCTTCCCCTCCCCCTTTTCTGATGAAGGGTCTAGGCCCGAAACGTCAGCCTCTCTGCTCCTATGATGCTGCTTGGCCTGCTGTGTTCATCCAGCCCTGCACCTTGTTGTCTCGGATTCTCCAGCATCTGCAGTTCCTACTATCTTGGATAGATAAGTTACGTAATTGGTTTTCTTGGCAACTGGATATGTATTCTTATTCCATGTTGTGGCCCATGGCCTGGTGGGACAAAATCAATGGTGTACTCCATCAGCCTTGATTGTAACAGGAGACAACTCTTAAAGTGCTGTCAGGACTTAGGTCTGACAATGTGAATTAGAAAATCACGATGTTTTTCAGAAAAACGATACCAATGTTTGTGAGATAAGCAGCTATACATATCTGAATTAATACCGATGTAAAACTTTAGGACCAATGTGACAACCTGCATTTTCATTCCAATTATACAAAATGATAATGGCTGCGGGAATCTATTGAAACCATCCACTTTTTAAAGTGTTATGCATGAAAGTGTGTGTACTAGGAACGAATGAACAATGACTGAATCACTTATGCCAGCCGCCCTCAGGTTTCCTGCAAGAAAATTGTCTGGTTTTCAGAAAGTTAGATTTTGGCTAATGTACCAGCAAATCTATATTTTCTCTACACATTACTATTACAGACATATTTATACAAATACATTTTATATATCTATACAATGCATGCACAAAGACCAAAACCATTGTGTTGGTTCCCAATCACAAATTGTTTTTCCTTGCCCATTTCGGAGAATCCATAGAATCCCTACAGTGTAGAAACAGGCCATTCGACCTAATAAGTCCACACTGATTTTGAGGAGCATTCCACCCCACTCACCTTCCCCACCCAATCCCTACTACCCTGCATTTCCAGTGGCTCATCTGCCTAACCTATACATCCCTGCATGATGTCCAAACCTATACATCTCCTATGTCCACTATGGACAATTTAGCATGGCCAATCCTTGGACTGTGGGAGGAAACCGGCGCACCCGGAAGAAACCCACGCAGACACAGGGAGAATGTCTATGTGGAGTTTGCACAATCACCTGAAGCTGGAATTGAACCTGGGTCCCTGGTGCTGTGAGGCAGCAGTGCTAACCACTGAGTCACCATGTCCATATTCATTCCTGGTAAATACCCAAGGACAAGTGAGACTGTTCACAACCTTAGTGTGCTAATGCCCCCGAGATGAGCTACCCATCACATAAATGCTCCATCAAGAATACTTATACAGGTACTTCCTCCTTTGTAAAGCAAACTCTGCCTCAATTTCATCCTGCGGCAAAACATTCTATCCTCCACATAAAGAAATTTCTCCGAACTGCGCTCTCAGCGATAATTTTAAGTCAATAACATTGATGAACTCAAATCAGAAATATTTCTTTTCAAGCTAGCTTTTCAGCATCAGTCCTTATTCCTAAAATCTCTATTAAATTTATTTTCTAGTCTTTTCTGTAGTACATTGCAAATTTTTCCTCATAACTATAATTTCTTGTCTCTTGCATTACCTTGATACTATACTTTGTATGTTCTCTAATGGTTTAATGTCCTTCTATAGCGAGGGACCTTTCACATAGTATTTTAACTGTAAGCTAATTGTGTATTACTTTACAAACATGCCAAGGTTTCTCTCCCCTCTTATGCCCTTTCTTGTGAAATGCAAAACGCAGTCAGCATTTTAAAAAGAAATCTACTTCATTCACACTTCCAAAGAATTATGTTTTTGCACCCGTAGGCATTTCTGTTTAAAAGGGACCTGAGGGGCAACGTTTTTTTTAAAAAAAAAACAGACAGTGGCTCGTAGATGGAATGAACTGCCAGACCTTTGGATAGGTACATGAATAGGAAGAGTTTAAAAGAAGATGGGCCAAATACAGGCAAATAGGACTGGGTTAATTTGGGAAACTTGGTCGGCACGGACGAGTTGGGCCAAAGGGTCTGTTTCCATGCTGTATGACTATGTTGTTCCACACCATGCAGCATCTTTATGTTCATTTGCATACTTCTATTCTTTGTTTTACTCCTTCCAAAATGCAGTTTTCAAGACTTCTCAATATTGATTTGCATTCACCCCCTGCCCAATAGGTCAGTTCTTTATGCCTTCCTAATCTTTTCAATTTTACTCATTTTAATAAGTTTCTTTTAGATTTTAGCCTCTCTATTTTCCAAGGAACATCATCCTTTGTTGCACCCACATGTTGCCTGCAGAAAGTGGCCTAAATCTAGCTACATGACCTGAGATGTGTGTCAGGATCCTGCAGAGGAATCTCTGGAAATTGCTGGTGAAGTTTGAACTTCAAATGAGCAAATCCCCAGGATCCTCAATGAATATATTGACTAAAATAGAGTCAGAGACTTCAGACAATGTCCTTATCTGGACAGTTACCCTGGAAATGCTAGACAAAAGCAAAAACTTACATAAATGACCTTTATCACTCACACTGATCTTCTGTTGGCCCAAACCCACACTACTGTCCGACTTCTTGGCTACCCATACTGAGCCCCTGACCAGGTTTGAGTGGAGAAGTTACTGTTGCTTCTTTCTCTGAAGATCTGGGCCTGAATTGAGAGGCTGGTTGGGAAAGACAGCAGTAGAGGGCTGCAGATGGGAATGGTTGGGCAGAGCTCTCAGCAACTGAGAAGCCTCCCAGCTTGATGCTTTGGAAAAGAACAACTGACAAACTGGAGGAAGAAAGTGCTGCCAAAATTACAAAGTGGATGAGACAGCCGTTGGTAATTGGGAAATCTGAGTTAGTGATGGTGGGGTGGGGAAGAGTCCAACTGGCAAACAGACAGGGAAAGAGCCAAAGAACACTGGGTTCGTAAGGTGGGAGTGGATGGATGTTCATCGATCACAGCAGAAAATCTGCTTGATGATCAGGCAGAGAGAGCTAAGTTTAGCTACTAGGTTTTCTGACAGCAAGACATCCAATCAACTTCCAATTTAAATCACAGATGGCAGCCAAAATCTGATGAACTGAGCTCATTAATACATCAAAACAACAACCCACTCTCTCTCTCCAGAGTAGGTTACTAAGAATCCCCAAATTTCTTGTATTCAAAGTAAGAGTGAGCCTGCCTCTACAAGTTGGGTTGCAGTTTCTCATATTTCTTAATTTATTTCTGGGACAAGGTATCAAAATTCCCTACTCCTCCCATGAGTTCTGAAATTTTAGAAAACTAGACTACTGCAGCTGTCACATTACAGTATGTTATCAGGCAGTACATTGCCTCAATGGCCAGAAATAATATCCTGTAGGGTCTTCTGCAACCTCCAATTAAAAGAATCGAAAGTGTATAATTTGCATAATTGACAAAAATTCACTACCACAAAGAAGAAATTCTAAGGAGTGATACCACCTTGAAAAGAAAGACTGTTAACGTCAAACAACTAGGTCAACGTTCTCTAAAGTAGCTTTTGGGAATGATCATCAACCGCAAACATTATTTCTGTTTCTTTCAGACACCGCCTTACACAGTTACAATTCCCAGTCTTGTTACTTTTCAAGATTTCCAGCAATTAACACATTGTTACTGTCTAAATGCTTTCTGAAGTTTATTGACAGTAATAATCTTAAATGATAGGTTTAGAAATAAGTGCTTCTCAATGATCAAAGTATGTTTATTAGAGAAAATAATCAGGATGATAATATTTCTGGGAAAATTGAGCAAATAGCTACTGTAGCTAAAGCTGCAGCTGTTAAGTCACCCAAGCTGTAGCACTGTGCTTTATGAACTTTTTTTGAACTTGCGCTTCAGTTGCCACAATAGACATTGCAAGTTCAGTTGTTCCATGCCTTCTCAGGTTTCTTTCTAGATCAGACGTAATTCTTGGGGCCTGTATCCAACCTTCCTTTCAACTATATAATAATATCAGCACTTAACCATAAAGGCTCTGATTTAATATGATTACACTACTATAATCAATTTTAAACAAAACACAAAACTAAATTATTTATGGAAGCAAAACACCTGATATGTAAGTAGGCATTATGGTTAGTGTTGTAATAAAGATAATAGAATCAATGTGAACCAATATATTTTAATTCATTTTTGAACAATTTTCAATTCTTACTTCATCATCATCTTTTGATCCAATCACCTTGACAACATATCACATAATGGTATCAAGTGTCATATGGTTATGTACATGCTTTTGTAAAATCCTTCAGAAATCAAATTCTTTACAATGGCTGCATCTGGACGTACAAACTGCTTCACAAGCATGAACTGAAAAACAGGTGCAGTGATTTGTTGAACAGACTATGGCTCCTAAGATGGAACAGCACTTGTGGTGCAACGGTAGTCACCTTCCCTTTGGGCTAGGAGGCCTGGGTTCAAGTCCCACCTGTTCCAGATATGTGTAATACTACCTCTAAACAGGTTGGTTAGAAAATAGAGCTCCTATGAGGAGGAGGGTCTTGTGGAGGTGAGGAGGGTCTCGTGGCACAGTCATATTATCCCTACCTCTGGGCCAGGAGGCCAGCTTCAGAAGTGCGTAAAAACATCTCTAAACAGATTTATTCTAAAAAAAGGCTCCCAAAATGTTTTGTAACCTGTCTTTTCTCTTCTTCGATGCAGATGGACTGTATATTTCAATGCTTTCTGTTATTATTTACGATATGTAACTATCTAGTTTTTTTCAATTACCCTTTTCAACAATTTTCAGATGTAGTAAAGAGAAAAAGTCTGATGGGCCTCAAGGGTTGATGTGAAATTTATTACCTTACCTGCAAAATCAAGCCCTTTGTCAACATGTTTAACTCTGTAATGTGCTCTCAAGATGACAGGGTCCTGGTAGGCATCAGTCACACTACAAAAGGGACAGTGCATGTGGCTACCTTTAGAGTTAGAAGAACATTTCTCATCCTGGCAGAAAACTGGATTGTAGTTATGCTCTGTTCCTTTAACTCTCACTGATGGATGAGTCTGCACACAAAATCAAGGTAGAAAATACAATTAGATAAATGTAACCCAGATGCCATCTCTAAAGAACTAATTGCCTGTTAATAACATATTTAATGTTCTAGTACCATGCTTGTTCAACTCATTATGAAACTAAATCTGTAAGCTATTATGGAGTTGGAGTGAAGGCATCACACGTAGCTATTTTTTTTTAAATCAGCCTGTTCAGAGAACCAAGGCCTCCTGGCTCTGAGGTAAGAACATCACCACTGTGCTACAAGGGCCCTCATCCTAGGAGGTAGTTATTTTAGTCAGCCTCAGATACATAGCTGGAGCAGGTGGGACCTGAACCCAGGCCTCCTGGCTCAGAAGTAGGGACACTACCACTGCACCACAAGCGCTCTTAAATTCAAATTTCACCTTCTGTAAAGGTGGGATCCGAACTCATGTCCCCAAAACATTAGCCAGGTTTCTGGGATACTAGTCCAGAGACATTATCACTGTGACATTGTGTAAATGTGATGTTTTGAGGTAAGCAAAGTGAGGGCTGCACATAATAATGGGACTACAACACATTGGTTCGTGGTAATTATCTCCTAAATAACAGGGCTGCCAGTGTCATTGCTCAGTCACAGGGAGATATGATTCAATGGCAGACACTGTGACATCACAAACATTCTGAAGAGCTAGCCACACATTCTCAGAATGGTTAATGTGCAAGACAAGTAAAGGCACTAGCTTTTTCCACAGATCAAGCTCATCATAAATAAACAGATAATGCACTTTTTCATTATTTCTATTATTCTGCATCTTCTTCATAAATTATAGAAAAGACTAATACAGAAGAAATATAGCCACATGGAAACAGAAACCACATTTTCAACTCCCATCCAGAATAGGGATTAATCAGTTAAAGGACTGGTCAGATTCACCACAGCTTATTTATAAGTAATTACCAGTTCAGACAGCTGCTTCTCCTAAAATACTGACAATAATGACCTGCCTCAAGGGCAGCTGGATCCATTTAGTACTTATGAAATTTATGTACTCCTCAGAATGGGACACGGTATTGTGCCCCAATATGATCAATGCCTTTAACAATGGAGGATTGTGGAGAAAAATGCAAGAGAAAATTAGCTTCATTGTAATTTACTGTGTTCATTTCAAAGATAATATATAGAATAATTAGTAATTAAAATACACCTTTAAAAGTGGTAACAAGAAACTTGGTCAAAAACACAGGCTTTTAGGCAGGAGAAATTAAGAAGCATTTAGGAAAGGAATTCCAGATTTTTTTTTAAAGCCTTGTCTGGTCAATTCTCTCAGACTAATATCTACAGTAAGAGGACGATCGCAACTGAACAAATGTAAACATTAGCTTTTTCGAAATATTCCATAAACTATTACAAAGATTATACAGCATTATTTTTTATTTAAAAATGAAGTGCATAAACCTGCTGCCATTTTGTGACAGCTACTGTAAAGTGGAGTACCAAATTTGCTATTTTGACACCATCTTACAAATCATTCACGTCTGTTCACATTCTCTGTATAACAAGTTTATTGTTGAAAATAGTGACGGAATAGAAACAAAACATTTATTTCTTAATAACTGAATAGAAATAGAATACAATATAGTACATATTTTTACCATATTGCCTCACTTTACAGACCGTATACCAATATACCTTTGTGTAGCCAGCACATTGAATTTTCTTTCAAGGCCTTTGTTTACGTTATATTTTATATAAATTTATACCCAATGAAGAAAAAAAATCAAAAGCTGACAGAAGTTATTTTAACATTTACTTGGGCTTGACAAATCTGTCAGTTTTTATACATGAAATTGTCTCAAAGCTGGAGTGCTATCACTTGTTATTAAAATTAAGGTGGCATCCTAGCCATACACAATATGCGCTGTGGCCAGTAAATTCTTTACAGACAATCGTACAAAGATAAAAATAAAAGGCTGATATTCCTTGATAAATCTCCTGTTTGGTGAATCGTTAAGACAGAAGTTCAATAATGTGGAGAGTGGTGGCAAGGGAAGCGTACAAATTTGCATGATAAGTGGTAAAGGACAATACGCTGTAGTGATTCAAACATTCAGATATCAAAGGTTGCTCATTTTACAGCAAATAAAACAAATTGCTGGTGCTCTCATTTTTGAGTTCAAATGGACGCTCAATTGTGCAAATAATTTATTTCTCTCAAACCATGGCCTGACATTTATTCATAACAACTTACCAGAATTTCGACAGAGTTAAAATTTAATTTTGTCCTTTTCATGTTCAGTTCAATTGTGTTTTTTTAATAGAATTTTAACAAGAAGCTGATGAATACCATTCATAAGGCAACTTAATGACAACTTAATCCCATCTCTTCCAAAGCATTGCTCCTGATCTACCTTGACTGTAACGTTTACAATCTCTGAAACTCTAACGCTTCATGTTAATCGCCTTCTTCCAAGGCTGCTCAATGGGAAATTCTTCTTCCATAACAATCAGGCAAAAAAAATTATCGACCAACCATAAACATATTTAAAGCAAATAAGTTAATAATAAATTATTGTCTTGACAGCTTATGACAAAAAATGATCTCCATACTACAAGCGTTAGATAAATTAAAATTACATAGTTAGATATGTAGTGTAGCAAACTAACCTGCTACAGTACATTGGTTTCCTCATTCATATCAACCTTGTGAGCAGATTAATAGGAAATAATTCGGCCCAACTTCACTGATCTATCCAGAGAATACTTGTACCATCTAACTGCTTCTTAAAAGATATCTGTCTTCACCATCATACACGGTCACTGTGGAAAAGTATGTGTCCTAAATTCAAAATATAAAAGGCATTCAATACGGCATTAGATTATTATTTTACTAGAAATAATGTGAAAGTTTGATGAAGACCCTGGAGCATGAAACGAAGTCTAAATGCTCATTCAGAAGGCTGAAATAGGCATGATGGGCCAAACGACTTCCTCCTGCACCAGAACAATTCTGTAACTTGATTTTCTGCCACAAGCAAGGTCACATTGCATCGCTTCAAATTCACCCTTTCTGGAATTTTAAAAATAAAGTACCAGAATAATACATGATTTAGCATAGCGTTCTCTAATTCAACTTTCCATCTTTTGCTCTTATCAATTCGCATGCCTTTGGTCTCAGTGACATCCTACATCTTTCATAGGATATTTGGGACTAAAATAAGATCCACTTATTAGGTTTATAGGAATGCATAGAAAGCACATTGCTCCTTTTAGGGACCAGTGGGCACCGAAGGACTTTGTTGCATTGCCATCCACGGTAAAAACATTTTAGTTTAAGTTTAGAATGTTTCCTTTGTAACCTTCTGTTGATCCTTTGATTTTTGGTCAGATCTCTAACAGATGTCTAAATATTTTTTATTTACCTAAAAGAGTGGAAGACACTGAGGTGGAAAGCATATCAGGCACTGAGACATAAAGATGCCAAGGTGTTAGCACTTGTAATCCTCTTTCAACCATGCCCCAAGTGCAATAGCAGCATGGATAGCAGACAACAATTAAATGAATATTTGGCCATCGTGTGTGAGAGGTTTGTCATTGTTGCATCAGGACCATTTATAATACTGCATTAAGAATTTCCTTGTCAATTGAAACAGTCCCAGCTCTCTGTCAACATGAAATTGAAGAAATCTGCAACTGAGAATCTCACAAAGCAAATCTAGGTTACTACTACAGGATGTGAAAATGAAGAAATGTTTTCAGTCTCAGGTGCCACAAAGCCGCAAAGCAACTGGCTGCACTTCCACATTGTTAATTTTCCAGTAGTAAGCTCCTCATATCAACCATCATGCTTCTGTTCTGCTGACACATCCTAAGCTACTCAATTACCTTTACCTACCCACCCCAAAAAAAAAGAGGTCTGACGAAGAGTCATCTAGTTTGCTCTCTCTTCTGACCCACTGTGATCTCCAGCATTTGTTGTTTTCAGTCTCCAATCTTTAATTTGACTTTTATTTATTAATAAAACTCACTGAATTCAAACCCTGGAACTCCTTTCGCAACAACACTGTCGGCACAGCCAAACCCCATGGATTGCAGTATTTCAATAAAGCAGTGCAATGCCACCTTCTCAAGGGTGGTTAGGGATGGACAATAAATACTGGACTAGGCAGTGCTACCCACATCCTTTGAATAGATAAAGTTTTACATAATCAGTTACAAAGTTTTTTGATTACTGAAGTTCATAACTTTGAAAAGACTGGCCAAGTATTATATGCATTTATCAAAATGTCCAAAAATGTTTTTCTGTATTTAAAAGGACAAACTCAAGTGTGAGCATTTATCAGTGACAGTATTAGTTAGTTAACCTGGTCCTTGCATTCTGTCCAAGATTTTTATTACAAGGTATAAAATCAACAAACCATAAAGCCATGCGATTAGCAATTTTAAAGGTTTCTTTATACAGCATTTCTCTATTGAGAAATTGCTCCTCTTTGACTCTACTGTCAATTCCAATGTCTGGAGTAATACCTCCAAAACATTAAGATACAATTCTGAGACTAGTAAAACATTTTTTAAAAAAGAATATTTCCTTGAAAATGTGTGCATTTGCGGTGTCTTTAAGTTGGAACTTCTTTTCCTTTACAAACAACTGTCAGAAAAGCTTTCCTTTGTTATTTTTTTGTCTGCCATTGATTTATTTTTGACTCTTCACCTGCTGCAAAAAACACAGCTAACGGAATCAGCATACTGGCTGCACCAAGGCTTCAATTAAGGCCAGTCAGTTTAGTTATCCATTATGTTGCAAGCTTTAACAACTCAATTTTGTTTTAGGAATTTGTTCAGCTGGGTGACCTTTCTGAATGTAAACTGTGACAGGAAGAATTTTCATTTAAATGGTACCTATAATGTCCTGCAACACTTTGTAGCCAAATTGTAATTCAATCATTGTTAGTTTGGCAGTAGCATTTGCCTACAAATTAGAACATAACAAAATCCCACAAACTGCAATCTAATGAATGGCCAGATCAATCTGTCTTAGGTGCTATTGCTTGAAGAATAAACATGGCCCAGAGCATTGAGGGCTACCCTCTGGTCTTTTGCAAATACTGTCATGGAATCCTTTACCTGTCAAGGGAAATGGGACCTTGGTTTAACAATTTATCTGAAAAACAGCACTCGTCTCAAATGTGAGCATAGATTATGTGTCTCAAGTTCCAGAGACTGGGTCTTTAACCCATAACCTTCTAAATCAGATGTGAAGGAATCATTGACCCAACACTGAATAAAATTCTCGTACTTGCTGTACTTTTGATTCATTTTATGCTTAATAACAGATAAGTTGAGGATAAAACACAATTATATCTAATCAATTAATTTAAAGGATTTAACTTTACATTACTGGAAATGCTTGATATTAAAAATAAATGAATAAAATTTAATTTCTGGTACTTTGAGAACTAATACCCGTCATGACTTAACAAAATTGAAAAAATGTTTTATCTGACGCTTCATTTGAGGGGCATCAATACAACACTTTCTAAACTGCCCTTTACTCCAATATCCATTAGGGAAAAAAAAGAACCCAATGAATTATCATTTAACATACGGCATATGCTGTAAATGTTTAATATTAAAGAGTTAAATAATCAAATAAAACAAACAAAACTACCATATAACTAAGCACATGAGAAAAATTTGCACCTGACATATTCAAGAGCTGGCATTGAAAACATTGCACTGTGCTTAAGTTGCAAAATCTATGACTGCAGCAAACATTTACTGCATCAGCAAGGGTGGAAATGATCAGTAACATAGTCCCATGACAGGAACGGTGTGCTCTGCCAGAAATGCAAAAGATGCAGGTAATGCATAAAATGCAATGATCGAGTGAGATTTGATATTTTCCTTGATTATCCTAGCACAGGACGGAATCAACATGTAACACTTATCCATATTACGAGCTTTGACCTTGAATGTAAAAACTGTTACTTTTGTACTGTATAAATTACATAAGATAATAACAACTTTGCAGCTAAAGTTAATAACAAGTCACATTCATAGAGTGCCTTCAATATCCTGACAGCTTCATAGAAGTTTCACCAATGAAGATGATTCACCAAGCCACGTAAGGAAATATTAAAACCAGTGATTTTGTCCAAGAGGTGAGTTTTACAGAAAATCTTAAAACAATTGGAAGTAGGAGAGGCTAAGAAAGACAATTCCAGAGTTTATTGGCAAAGGTAGCTGAAGGCGTGATGCCAATGGTAAAGCGATGAAATTCACAACAGCCAGAACTGAAAGAGTATAAAGTTGCATTGGGTTATGGGGCTGAAGGAGATTACAGAGAAAGGGATGGAAGGAGTAAAGAACAAGGACGAGAATGTTAAAATCAAGTCAAATCTGGGCAAATTTAAGTCAGAGAGTACAGGGTTAAGGATAAACAAGATTTAATGCTAATTAAGATATGGGCAACAGAGTAGTGAATGTGGTTACAGAGAGTGCAAAGTGGGGTATCAGGCAAGCAAACATTGGGCTCAAGAGGCATTGAATCTAAGATAGCAAAAAGCACGGATGAGAGTTTCAGCAGATTAGCCTTCTTCATTCTTAGGAGTATGGGCATCGTGATCGTGCCAGCATTTGTTGTTCATCGCAAACTGCCCTTGAGAAGATGTACCATCTTGGATGATGTCAAGCTTCTTGAGTGTTGTTGAAATTGCACTCATCCAAAAAAGCGTAGAGTATTTTATCATATACTTAAGTTGGGCTTTGTAAATTACGGACTGACTCTGGGGAATGAGGTGGTGAGTTCCAGGCCACCGAATTGCTAGCCTCTTATATGGTCTTGTTGCCACAGTATTTGTGTAGGTGGCCATTTATCAATCCAATTCTGAATTTTATTTTGGTCTTGCTGAATTAGGCATGCATTACTTCAGTTTCTGGCGAGTTGGAAATGTGAGCAAGTTGAAACAGGAATGGGGAATGTTATAAAGGTAAAAGTAGGTGGTGTTAGTAACAGAGAATTTGGCAATTGTAACTCAGTTCAGGTTAATTAAAACACAGAGGTTGTGAACAGTCTCAAAGTGTTCAAGGAGTGAATTAAAAAAAAATTCCATTCACAGGATGAGGGTGTCACTGGCTAGGCAGCATTTATTGCCCAACCCTAATTGCCCAGAGGACAGTTAAGAGTCTACCACGTTGCTGTGGGTCTGGAGTCACATGTAGGCCAGACCAGGTAAGGATGGCAGTTTCCTTCTCTAAAGGACATTAGTGAACCAGATGGGTTTTTCCAACAATTGACAATGGATTCATGGTCATCATTAGATTCCTAATTCTAGATATTTTTATTGAATTCAAATTCACCATCTACTGTGGCAGGAGTCGAATCCGAGTCCCCAGGACATTAACTGGGTCTCTGGATTAACAGTCCAGCGATAATACCACTAGACCATTGCCTCCCCATTATGAAGTTGGTAGTTAGGAAACAGGGTTTGTGGAAAAGACCAAAGACAGGACTTTGCATTTTCCATATCTATTTAGAGAAAATATCACTCATCCTATACAGAGTATGAGATATTCAGTATGAGAGATCACAGGCAGTAAAAGCACCCAGAGAGATGAAGGTGATACTGAGACTGTGCTGACCCTTGTCAAGACACACGCAGAATCTGTAAAATAATAATAATGGGATGGACAATAAATGCTGGCCGGCCGGCCAGCCAGCAAGCAAAGCCCATGTCCCACAAGTAAATTAAAAAAAGTTTATTAATTTAGGAACCAAGATTGCCTGAGCTACTCACTTAATTGAGACCTTTTGCATTGTATTTTGAAAGGAATGTATTGTTGGAAATCAAAATGCATCAGAAAAGATCAGCGAGAGTCAGCTGCTAAAACATGACTGTCATCAGCTGCCTTATTCATATATAGTTACACAAACCATAGATAACTTAGTTATCATTTATAGTTTTCTCATTCGTGGCTCTTAAGTCCTCACAAAGCACACACAGAACAAATAGCACAAAAATTTTAAAAGTATCGCAAGTTCATTCTAACATCCATTTTTAAAATTTGTACTTAGCAACAGATACAAAATCCAACGATAGCCCAAAAATACTCCAATTAATGTCTCATTGCACAGCACAGCTCACTGCTTCAGCTGAAATCTGCCAGTTGCAATGTAGACCATTCAGTTGGTTTTCCCAATTTTCATAAAAGTGCATTTATAAACTGTGCTTAAAAGAAAACATTCTGACTGCAACAACTATGTTATGAAATATTTGGAAGGAGGGTGGTGGTGGTGGTGGTGGTGGTGGTGGTGGTTGGGCAGGGGGGGGGGGAGGGGGAAGGGAAGGATGGAGAAAAGATGTGCTTTTAGAATGATAAGGATAATGCGAAGTCATAAGTAAAATACTTACACCTTAAGCTAAACAGTTTATATTTCTGTACAAAAACAGAAACTGCTGGAAAATCTCATCAGATCTGGCAGCATCTGTGAAGAGAAATCAGGATGTGGAAGTGCTGGTGTTAGACAACGTCAGATGTCACACGACACCGGGTTATAATCCAACAGGTTTATTTGAAATCACAAGCTTTCAAAGCGCTGTCCCTTTGTCAGGTGAAGTCCTGACGAAGGGACAGTGCTTTAAAAGTTTGTGATTTCAAATAAATCTGTTGGACTATAACTTGGTGAAGAGAGATCAGAGTTAGCATTTTCAGTCCAGTGACCTTGCTTAGCTTATCTAGCAATTTTTGTTTTTGTTTTCAATTTCCAGCATCCACGGTTCTTTCAGTTTTTTATATTTCTGTACAATGTTTTAAGACACAAATTAAAACTGCCCACACTGTTTTGCCATTGCCAAGCTCCAGACTAACGCTAGAGGTTCCACACACTAAGCAGAGTTGTTTCCTTGGAACAGTGAAGGTTGAGAAGGGTGCTGTTATAGGAGTATAAGATTAGGAGGGGCATAGATAGGGTGGACAGAAGGCACTTTTTCCATTACTAAAGGGGTCACTAACCAGGGAGCAGCGATTTAAGTTAAAGGTAGAAAGCTGAGAGGAGAACTGAGGATAATTATTTTCACTCAGAAGGCAATATCTAGTCAAATACATGTATATGCACTTGCACTTCAAACAGTCTCCAGAGTTATGGACCCAGAGCTGGAAAATAGGATTACTGTAGTTGGTTTTTTGTTGACCACACAGATACTTTAGCCTCCTCCTATGCCGTAAATATCTCTTAGCCTATGAATGAACAGAAGGGGTTCACCCTCTCCTGACTAGACAGTGGCATGACCTAGTGACATCTGCTGCATTGTGAAATCAATAAAACTTTGACCATAAAAGATATTATTTTGCGATAAATAATACTGCATAACCAAAATACACCCTTTATATTTCAAGTACCAAAACAGAAATGATGTCTAAAAAATATTGGCATATCAATCGACAACGATCATGCCAAAACCGTTTCGAACCTTAGCCCTAATCACTAACTCCTAACCCCAACCATTAATCCTAACAACAATGAGCCAACATCGTACAATGTCAATAGTACAGTGCACAACCAGATTTTGTGGGAATCACTGTTGCAGACCAACTGTATTATCAAAAATCACTTAAGATACTTAGTTGTGGCGAGTCAAAAAAAAATCTATTCCATGCCAACATAAGTGCTCACTTTCATTCAGAACATGAAACAGTTAGATGTTAACATAGCCCACTTAAAGCTGATTGCAATACTCCATTGTTTTGCCAAGTTAAAAGAATTATGTGAACAGTATCTTCCAATTCTACTAAAGCTTTTAAGAGATTTTTCTGAAGCTAGATTTGTAGGTTGTGATTTTTTTTTCCAAATATCTTCCAAACAGCATTTTTGAAGTTACAAGAACAATATGAAAACAAATTTGTAAAATTAAGCACATTAAATCTAGGAATTTTGGAGTTTAGAAACCAAGAGACAGTTCTTTACCCGTTTTGCTAAATTATTGCCTAGGACTGTAGAATTTGTTTTGCTACAAATACAACTTCAACATTTGCAGTGTGGTATGCTGCATGTTCGAAACGTCAGCCTTTCTGCTCCCATGATGCTGCTTGGCCTGCTGTGTTCATCCAGCTCTGCACCTTGTTGTCTCGGATTCTCCAGCATCTGCAGTTCCTACTGTCTCTGTGTTAACATCTAACTGTTTCATGTTCTGAATGAAAGTGTACATGACACCAAAACATAGCTTGGTTAGACAGCAGAAGGTAGTGTTCATATCGAGGAAAGAGTACAGAAAGGCTTAGGAACTTGTACCGCGATGTAAACAGAAACGTCTGAAATCCCCTATTTCGAAAACTCCAGCAAACAGTTTGCAATATGCACAACTAGTAAAACTCCATGCCATAAATCATCGTTCGTTTTTGATCTGCTTTCCTAGAGAAGACAAAATAGAAACTAATACTGTTCACCAGTTTCCTTTTGGGTCTTTTTGTGATAAAAATACACAGAAATGTAATAAATTATTTCCCTTTAGGTTTAACCGGTCGCACTGAAAGGAACTTGCGTTGTACCTTACTTAATGGAATTCTTACTATCATATTCAATATTAAAGCAAAATTAACCCTTTGCGCTGGACCGTCCAAACTTCAGAACTCCTGGGTAAACACTAGATGCGCAACAGGTGACCACTCTGGCTTAGATAAAATGTTCTGGAGTGGAATGTCTCTTCGTTTACAGGACGGCTGAAAGTAAATCACCTAGATTTTTATATAATTCTGTTAAAGTAACAAAACCACTGGAGATGGACGGGATAACCGCCATTTTAGGAGAGCCCCAGTCAAAGCTCCGGCCTGCTTCACTGTCAGCCTGCAGGAGATACAGTACTCACAAGGAAAGCTGTCATATCCCTCTTCAAACTCTAGCCGGTTCCCCGCTCGACCATTTGGCGGTTTATTGGTTAAAATGTCAACATCACAGCAACCGGCTTGAAAAGTTTTTTTTCTTTTGTGTTTCTCGTCATCAGTTTCAACAGGACAGCGAACGTCACCTTCGGAGCGTCACGAAGGAACCCGAACTCGGAGACGGAAGTGGCCGAACGCCACGTTCGGAGGTGCTCGGCTTCGTGGCCCCAACCAACCTGTGCAGCGGAAATAACCGAACGCCGTGCTCGGCGGAACTCAGCTTCGGGTCTTCATACCCGGTCAGCGGAAATAGCCGAGTTCCGCGCCCGGAGGAGCAAAGGTTCGGGTTTGCGGAAATGGCCGAATGCGGCATTCGGCTCTCTCAGTAACCACACCGAGTTACGCGTTCGCTGCGCCAGCTTCACGCCGCATCTGGGAGGCGACAATTTAAAAGAGAATCCACTTTTTGCGCAGCATCCGAGGTTGATCTTTTCAAGACCTTCAAGACCACTAAAATACAAATACCAAACATTTCTAAATGTCTTTAAGGATTCGAAATTTATCAAAGATTATCGGACGTGTTATGTTCAGATAATTTGCAAAGATCATATATGAACCAATTGTACTGACGTTTTGCCGCATTAAAGTTTATATCAGCCGTTGTTTTGTAATAGATGGGCGAGGAAATCAAATCATTTCAATACGTGATATTTTGTAATTTGTTTTAATAGTTTCATTGATTTACGTCCAATGAATATAAGATTCACTTTGCCCAGGAAATTCTTTGGTTTGAACGTGCTTTAAAATTAGGTTTTGCAATTTCATAATTTTAAAGGAAGCACGGAGACCAGACAGAATGTCTAATCTAGCACTTGTTATCATCCGAGTTTAATTTAAAATTCCATTAACGTTGATATAAATGAAAGTGAATCTGATCATTAAGTCCGAGGACTAATTTTTTTTTGTGTATGAATTGTAGACAAGAATGTGATATAAAAAGGGGTTGTACATTAAAAAGAAACAAACTATTCGATCTGAACGTTTGGATACTAGATCGCCAGCGAAAGTAAACAATGGCGATCTTTAAACAGGATTAGTTATGAAAGTAGCTTTGAAGATATTTCACTGTAAACATTAAATCTAAAGCAATTAGAAGATGGAGCTAAAATCGACGATTTTTTTTGGCCGTAACTCTTTCGTTTTTGTCGTTATATTCAAATGTTGTTTGACGCTTGCAAAAGCTGACATGGAGCCACATTCGCTGCTAAAATGTATGGGAAAATAGGGACTCTGCAACCAGTGATCTTTAGATAGGTTTTGCTGTTGAAATGAAATCGTTGGTTTCCTACAGCTATTTTATGGAGGTGATGCAAACGATTTGCTGAAGTCGGCTCAGACTTCAAGTTAAAAAAAAACTGACATTGATCCATTAAGTTAATTTTAAGCGTCTGAATATTGTGTCAGGCATCAACGAATTTATAAATTTAATCCGTCTTCACGGATTTTATGTGACAGAAATGGTTTGGTAAAAGAGCCAACTTTATTTCTAGATGAATCAACGTACGCAGGATTATCAGAAATCCAAACATACCGGAAAATTGTAACAAACTTAATTGTGAAACTTAATCAAACGACTGACTAACTCATGGGCTTCGCTTATATCTCGATTACGTTTTGAACTAAAACGGGTTTACCAAAAGACACTGGAATGAAACATTTATTGGATCTAATCAGGATATGGATGCTTTTTGACGGGACTGTTCACGTCATTATTGTCGTTTAAAACACACAGACACACTGCACATAGTTGATTTAAAGTATGTAAACGGCACCATCTATGACAATATTTTAAAAGCGTTCTGCATGCACTCCTTCGGAACACAGACAACAGCAGGCTATTTTGACCGTGCAGCCTGTTGAGTCATTCAGTAATAGCATGGCTGACCTTATTTCATACATGCACCTTTGCACCATAAAAAGAACCCTTGGATAATGTAACTCAGTCAATCTTAAATTTAAAGTCACCTGTTGTTTGCAGAACATAGGGCATGTTCAATTTCACTTTGCGTGAAAAAATGTTTCCGAATTTCACTTTTGAAATGCCTGGCTCTACTTTTTAGGCTTGGCTCCACCAGATTTGGACAACCAAACCTGCAAAAATGGTTTATATCTATCCCATCAGTTTCTATTATTATCTTGAAAACTTGAACCAAATCTTCCCCATATCTTTTAATTTCTGGGAATTAACCCCAAGTTTCTATAAGATTTTCACAGATAACATTTGGGATTAAGGTATCTGGTAAGTCTGTGTTGTATTTCCTACAAGATCAATTAAGGTGCAGCACCAAAACTATTAACAGTGTTCCAGCAGAAGTCTAACCAGGGTATGCAAAGCTGTAGCATAACCTCAGCCTGATTATTCTCTAGTCCTTTAAATATTAAGACTAGCATTCCATTAACTTTTCTGATCAATTCTGTACCTCTCTATGATATTTTAATGATCAACATACAAGAATCTCAAATCTCTTTGGATCACCACTCTTTCTCATTTACTGCCTGCAAATCCTTCTGGTTGCATCCTATGTCAATGTTTCACATTATAAACTCGCATCAATTGTTACAATTTCCAAAGATACCACTAACTTTTAAAGAGAAATTTGAATTTCTGGCTGAAATACTAGCACATTAGGATTTCATGTTTTAAAACTTTTACTGAAGCAAATCACTAAATAAAATCAATTGACTAAATATTATTTCCTTTGATAGACAATATATACCATAAGCTTTAAGCTATAGACAATATACACTATAAGCACAAATCACAATCCCCGCAGAATTACAGTTCTCAGCACAATAAGTTTCCAATTGCTCCTAGTTTCCTATTTTACTTTCCCAGCGAGGTAGTCCAAAGTCTCATGTCTATGTCTCATGGTGACAGTTATGCTGTAGGTTTCTTTTCTAGTTTCAAGCTAGGCAAATCTTCCAGTCTTCTCTCATGGATCTGGTCTTCAATCTGAGTAGAAACAACCACCTACATTGTGCATGTGGACAGTTGAGTCAGCAATTTCATTGTTTGAACTGGAGCCCTAGCTGCTTCTGCATTTTGCTCTTGCTATTTCTGAAATGGCTACAGACCACCCAAGATAAACTGTAACTATTCATGATACCCTGGGTTTATAGGGAAACTGTAACTAGATCTGAAAATGGTTTCCTCCATCCTTCACCCCATGATTGTGGGGGAAATTAGCTTTGTATGTAAGTGGAAATGCTGATCTGTTGCCTTTGATTCCAACTTCCTTTCACCTAACCTACTTAAAGCTATAGTCCTAAAATATTTTAATTCTTTAAATCAAAAAATCCTGAAACATACCAAAATTATTAACCACACAATTGTACAGAAAGATACCCACTTATGTAGTCTTATCCCATGCATGTTGTAAGTAGCAGTATTGTAGTGCCTCAGATTTGCCTCCTCCAGGCTTAGAACTTCTTATGTTCCAAACAACAATGTAGTTGGAGGCATAACCGATGATAACATAGCAGAAACTGCATAGGGATAAAGGGTCTATGTGCAGAATAGCACAAATTAGATCCAGGAAGGCAGACATAACATAGGTCTGGAAAAATAAGTGTAATGTGTAGGAGGTACCAACTGGAGAATGATTCAGCAATCCTTTAAAGTGGTATGGATAAAAAGAAATACCAGTATCACATTGATTTTGCACCCAAACCAGCCATGTTACAGGCATGAATAAAACATTAAAACTGAATGGGTGGTATTGGCCTTGGAGAAAACAAAACCTGTCCACTATCTATAAGGCATAAGTCAGATGTGGGATGGAATACTCCCCACTTGTCTGGATGGGTGCAGCTCCAAAAACACTCAGGAAGCTTGACATCATCCAGGACAAAGCAGCCCTCTTGATTGACACCACATGAACAAACATCCACTCCCTTCAGCACTGACGCTCAGTAGCAGCGGTGTGTACCATTTACAAGATACACTGCAGATATTCACCAAAAATCCTTAGAAAGCACCTTCCCCACAACTACTTCCATCTAGAAGAATAAGGGCAGCAGATATATGGGAACATCATCACCTACAAGTTCCTCTCCAAGCTACTCACCATCCTGACTTGGAAATATACCACCATTCCTTTACTGTTGCTGGATCAAAATCCTTGAATTCCCTCCGCAAGGGCATGTGAGTCAACCTACAGTAAATGGACAGCAGCAGTTCAAGAAAGCAGCTCACCACTACTTTCTCAAGGACAACTATGGGCAGGCAATAAATGCTAGCCAGCCAGCGATGCCCGTGTCACTTGAGTGAATTTTTAAAAAAAGTTAATGATTTGGATCAAAACAAAACACAGAAAAAAAAAGAGAAACATTGTCAGTTTTAGCAATCAGAGTATAGAGTCCAAAATCATCAAGGTGACAATAAAAGTGTGCACTATTAAAATTTTGTATGTTAAGCTTTATGTGTTCCATCACAGAAAATATTTTAAAACCACAGACAGTATTCAGCATAGTTTTACTAGGATCATATCAGAATTGAGATTATAAAGTTGTGATTTGGGACAAAGAGTGAGACTATTATTGAGCATAGGAAAATCAGAATTAATAAGAGTTTTGAAGCTGATATTAATTTTTAAGTAGCATAAATATGGAAAGACTATTTTTTTCACTTGGAGCCACAATGAGGACTATCCATACAAAATTGTCACTGAAAGCATACAGAAAGAGGCTCAGAGAAAAATTTTTATGCAACAAATTGTTACAACGTGGCCTTACCATGCAGAGGCAGGGAGGCAGAAATCACTGTAACATAATATACTATCTCTGTTACCAGGCTGGAACTGTGGCCGGCACAGCCTCATTTGAGGTCAATTGAAAGACAAATGGTTTTTCTGTTCTTTTTTGCAAATCACTTTTGCAAACCATTATATTCTACATTGACTTCCAAAAAGAAATTAGAGTAAAGTATTACAATGGGGTACATTACCTCTTGAGTGGAAAGGATGGGATGGTGGGGGTGGAACAGCTACCTGCAGTGGTATTTAGTGATCAGATATAGACAGGCAGGGCAAAAATGCCATCCCCATAACAAATAGCCCGTTAACGGACGCTTTATAAACTCACAGATGAAACATAATGCTATTTTCTTTGTCCTAGTCTCTGCTCCTTTAAGCAAGCGTCCACTTTCCCTTCACCTCTCTTTGAAGCATTTGAGATACTCTATTGTTCGAATTTAAACATACCATCATATTTTCTCTTATGCATAATTAAAACTAACGCGTCACAGCTGCAAGATAAAGCTTCTATTGCTTTTCAATGGATTGGAGAATCTTCCACTCAAATAATGAGGGGAAGGATTTTCATTGTTAAATACATTTACCAGGCATTTAATAATGTTTACTACTCACTATACAATGCTTTAAAATTAATTGCACTCCTAGATAAGATTGACATCGAACGGATTTATGTACTCTTAAGAGCTCGGTCCAAACATGGGATTCACTTAACGGCTGGCAACACCACCCAGTCTAGTGACATGACTAACTTGCATAATTATGGTGGCTGTTCAGCGATCAGATTTACCCGGCTTTTGATCTGTTTGCAACTTTTAAAAAAATGCAACTTCCATTTTGTTTTTGTTTTATCATGTCTTGATATATTTAATGATAAAGCTTGAGACAGCTTACAAGATGTCTCACTTTGCAATAAAAAAACACGCCTTCGTAAAAGACGACACTGCGGAAGGCGCTGTCTCGGAAGTACAGTGCTGAAAATACGTTCGGTTTTGCAAGAAACCCAAAACTTTCGTGCGCGTGTTTGCGCTGCGCTTTTTGTTTGCCCGTGTAGCAGAAAAATAATAAAAGCTACTAATTCCCTCCATCGCATTTGACATAATATTGGTTAAAAAAAGCTCAGATCTTTCAACCGAGTGGTATAAACTTTTACAAGCGCTAATAAATGCATACACACTGAGATGCATTATACAAACTATATTACAATGGCTTCAATTTACCAGAGTTGGTGCGGTAGTAGATTTAAAAGCTGAATAATTAATGACGATGCGGAATAGAACGAGGGATCAGGACAAAATGCAAAACAATAGCAAACGAATTTTTGTTTTTGGTCACTAAACCTGACTGTCACGTTTTCACATTATTGTCTTAAAATAATGAAATTCCCAGATCTGCGGTTTGCATGCAATTGGGATTGGGTGGGGGATAATTTCACTCAAGAATTTATGTCGCTACCTTGGTCCGTAAAGTCGAAGTAAGTGTAACCTGGTCTGGTTAAGGTAGTTATATTTCGGAGATAGGGTGGGGAGAGAGACATCTTCAGCAGATTGGTGAGCTGAGACGTCGCTGGAATACGGTTCCTGCCAAGTTCGCACATTCTGCGGCGTATAAAAGGCGCAGCCTCCTCCCTCTCCGTGCCACTGCAGTGCGAGCCTTCCCACGGTGCGATGAGTTACAGCCTGGACACCATGCTCAGCGCCAGCTCTTACCGCAGGGCGCTGGGGGCAGACCCGGCCCGCTCGGCCGCCTCCCGCTCCCTGGCCAGCAGCGGCTTCTACTCGCACAGCTGGTCCCGCAGCGTCGGCTCGGTGCCGGCGTCGAAGCGGTCGGCGGGCGGCCTCGGCTCGCAGGTGACCGTCTCGAGCGAGAGCCTGGGCGAGGTGGCGCTCCTGAACGGCGAGGCCAGGGCGCGCAACGAGAAGGAGACGCTGCAGGCCCTGAACGACCGCTTCGCCACCTACATCGACAAGGTGAGGAGCCTGGAGCTGCAGAACAAGAACCTGGAGGCCGAGGCGGCGTCGCTGAGGCAGCAGCAGGCGGGTCGCTCGGCGATCGGAGAGCTGTACGAGCGGGAAATCCGGGACCTGCGCACCCTGCTGGTACAGGTCAGCAATGACAAGGCTCAGCTCCAACTCGAGCAGGAGCACCTGGACGAGGACATCCAGCACGTCCGGCAGAGGTACGACGACGAGAGCCGCCTGCGGGAGGAGATCGACGCCAGCGTCCGCTCGCTGGCCAAGTACGCCGAGGACGCCGGCCTGCTGAAGCTCGACCTGGGCAAGAAGCTGCAGTTCCTCAGCGACGAGGCGTCCGCCATGAGGGCCGGCCACCAGGACGAGGTGAGGGACCTGCTGAGTCAGATCCAGGGCTCGCAGGTCACCCTGGAGGTCAGGGACTCCCTCAAGTCGGACATCACCGCCGCCCTGCGGGAGATCCGGGCTCAGATGGAAGGCCACGCCGTCACCACCACCAGCCAGACCGAGGAGGTCTTCAGGGTCAAGCTGGAAAAGCTGAACCAGGCCGCCAAGGTCAACACGGACGCCATCCACGCAGCCCAGGACGAAATCTTAGAGTATCGCAGACATCTGCAGTCCAAGAACACCGAGTTGGAGACTCTCAAAGGAACTAAAGACTCCCTGGAGAGGCAAATGTATGAGATGGAGGACAGGCACAATGCAGATCTCTCCAGTTACCAGGTAGACATTGCGTCTTCAGTGACCCAACTACTTGGCCCAAATTGCAGTATCGACAGTTCAGGGAATATGAAGTATTATTCATTTTTTTTGTAACGAAATAAATCTAATTAAATTCGTTAAACTTTAATATATCACGTGGAATTACGTTTTCTTAAGTTTGCTAAACTTCTAGAATTGGCCTTGAAAAAGTAGTTGGGTTATGCCGTGTACCATCAAAGTTAGTCTAATTAAACTTCAGTGGAATCGCGTTTTTTCTTAAGTTCCCAAGTCTTCACGTTCGTCCAGTAGTACAATCGAATTTGACAACAGTGGAAAGGTTTCGATGCGCCTAACGATTGATTTCTTTAACGCGTTTGTCGTTGTAGGAAGCGGCTCAGCAGCTGGAAAACGAATTGAGGAACATAAAATGGGAAATGGCTGCGCAACTCAGGGAGTACCAAGATTTGCTCAATGTTAAAATGGCTTTGGATATCGAAATCGCAGCTTACAGGTAAATCCAGTGCGTGGATGTGTGGAGTGCAAATTTGCTTCACGGGAGCGAGTTTGAGAGAAATTGGTCTAAATGTCAAAAGGAAAGGACAAATAAGATAACAGTTGACAACATATTTATACCAGATAATCGTGCCTTAAATAATGTAATAATTATAACGTTGTTTTGATGCAAAAATAGGAATGTAGAGCCGACGTTGCATAATGGGCGCTAGGTTTCAAATTTTGGAAACCTAATCGGGAAGCATCACAAAAGAAAGGAAGACAAATAATTAATTGGATTTGGACAACAAATGATATTGAATAAAAATAAAACTAGAAATAACTAAAAGGTGAGTGAGGAAGATGGGATGGATTAGTTAGAACCCTGTTTTGTTTCAGATACCCATCTACTGTGTGTTTCTAGAATTTGCCAAAATTTGCTTTGTGTTGAGTACTCCTTGTCTTTTAACTCTAATGCGTAAACACTGTGACAAAGGAACAGAGCATTAAATTTGCAGGCAACTTTATTATTAATAATAATCGTTGTTACTTTCTTTTGGAAAGGAAACTCCTCGAGGGTGAAGAATCAAGGTTTATTGGGACATCTCCCTATCCTTATATAGATCATAAAGTTCCTACAGTGCCAAACCATATTAAAACCAAGTCTGTAGAAAAGGTCAAGCCAGGGGACAAAGGCAAAGATATTGCAGAGGAACAAATGGATGAAAAGACACCCACAACTGAAGAAACGGAAAAGGCTGAAGAAGGAAAGGAAGATGAGGAGGAAGCTTCAAAGGAAGATGAAAAGGCAAAAGCCAAAGAAGCAGCAGAGGAAGAGCATGAAAAAGCAGAGAAGAGTGACCAAGAAATAAAATCTGATGAAGAAGCTGTGGAAGAGGAAGACACAAAGCCTGAAGAAGTTGAAGAAGATAAAACAAAAACAACTGTAATTGAGAAGGAAAAAATAGTAGAGGAAGAGGATGAAAAGGAGCACCCAAGGGAAAAGCAAGAAGCAGATTCTACCAAAGATCAAAAAGAACCAGTGGATGAAATCAAACCAGTTGAACCTACACCAAAAGCTAAAGAAGATAAGGAGAAAGACAAAACAGAAGAGGAGACAGAACCTAAAGAAACATCAAAAGTAGAAAAGGAAAAAGAGGCTGAGGAACCCTCGAAACCAGATGAAGATGAAAAAGAATCAAAACCAGAGCCCAAAGCTGAAGAAAAGAAAGAGACAAAGCCAGAACCCAAAGCTGAAGAAAAGAAAGAGACAAAACCAGAGCCCAAAGCTGAGGAAAAGAAAGAGACAAAGCCAGAACCCAAAGCTGAAGAAAAGAAAGAGACAAAACCAGAGCCCAAAGCTGAGGAAAAGAAAGAGACAAAGCCAGAGCCCAAAGCTGAGGAAAAGAAAGAGACAAAGCCAGAGCCCAAAGCTGAGGAAAAGAAGGAGACAAAGCCAGAGCCCAAAGCTGAGGAAAAGAAAGAGACAAAGCCAGAGCCTGAAGCTAAAGAAAAGAAAGGCTCTGGTACAGAAGACCCCATGCCTCAAGCGAAAATCGAAAAAACAGAAGAATCAAAGAAAAGTACAAAAGTAGAACCAACTACACCAGATCCCACAACAAAAGTAAAGGAAGCTGAGAAGACAGTAGAAGCTAAAGACAAAGTTACAGATCAAAGTAAAGAGAGTAAAAAAGAAACAAAGGATGAAGTAACAAAAACAGAAGAAAAGAAATCTGCCCCAGAATCAACTAACATTCAAAAAGACAAAGAAACAGAAAAAGAACAAATTAGTAAGGAATCTATAAAGGCCAAAGTATCTGAAGTTAAGGAAGAAACACAAGTTAAAGATGACAAAGAGGGAAAGTCAGAGAAGACTTCCAGTACTAAAGAAGAGACAAAAACAGCAGACAAAACTAAAAAAGCCGAGGAATGAAAGGTGGAAAGATTGTATTGTGGAGAGAAAAGAATTACCAAAGAACACTGGCTCAAGAAACAAAGTGAATAATGTAGAAAAGTGGTTATGATAATATTGTACCCTGTTATGACACAAGGGTCTGACAAGCAATAGGTACTCACAAAAGAGGCGTCAAATGCATTATGGTAACTTATAGAGCAGAATGTGATGTATGCAGAATGCTAAGCACTTGCACTTGAAGAGTGTGAATCATTATCCTGCCTCAGTAATAAGTGCATTTAACATGACTGATCATATGAGGTATATCACCTAAAGATAAAGCATATTTGCTGATTTATGTTAATCAAATAACACACCAGTCATGAATTTAAGTAAAAAAAATCCTCAATCTAAAATCTGCACCAAATAACTGTCAATTATCACAATGTGCAATATATAAATAAAGAGCTTAACAGATACAATGTGCCTCTGAAGTATGTATCAGTACCAATGCATATTGACATAATTAAGATATATGTGTAATGATAACACAATAAACAATTGCATTTTCTTCGAATAAAACAGCAATTTTGTTCTAGGAACATATTTTCTTAAGATTTATCATTTGTTTCAATGTTTGTGTTTTTGTCAGGAATAATTCTTTTTCTCTGTAACAAATATTAGCCAAGGCATCAAAATATTAATTGCAGATTAGATTCACCATATGTGAAATTGGTGTACGCCATTAAAAGGAGGGAGAGGAGAAAGTGACAGATGCTGATAGTGCATACAAAATATGGTAATATTTAAACAAGTGTGAAAGTCAGACAATCTTATGGAAAATAATATGTTTAGTTGGTGTGAATTTACAATATGTTAAAGACTTCAGTTGTCACACTTCAGTCCATTTAAGCTAATGGGTAACACTCACAGTGATGGTACTGCCTATAGAGCTGCAAACAGGAAGCAAGAATCAAATGATCATATAGTCTGTAATTCTTATCTAGTCCAGAGCTGGCAGATCTCAGCTCGGTAGAGCAAACATTTCATTGAGATAAACCATGAATAATGTCTTAGGAGATTCACCAGGTTGTTAAGGAATTAAAGAAAATATTAGTTTTCTCATAAGTTTCTCAGATCTAAAAGCAACAACTGTTTCCAGGATATGATCCAGCTAAAGATCAATTAAGTAACTTTACCTAATCGGCATTTGAATAAGTATGTAAATTGTGGAGTTTGATTGTGTCACCATTTAAATCAAAAATAAATATTATGGAGATCAAGACATATTTGAATGTCGTGAAAGCTATCAGGTTACAATCTCTCAGCCACAGATCTGGCTGAACTAAAATTGTGCTGCACGCATACCAAGAGCATCAGTGGATAAATGTATTGTGACACTGTGATTAGTTTCATACCTAAATCTAACACTTTCAATAGCTTCCTGACTTGAAACCTGTTCTGTCTGAAGTGAGTTGTGATGTGCTATAATTAGCTCCAGTGGCCCAGAGGGGTATAAAGCTATATTTTCATACTCCCATACTGTGAGACTAGGTCTGAAGTGAGTTCTGAGGGACCACATTTGACTAAATACCAATGGTCACTAGTCAGCTTATATTTAGGAATTAACATTTTAGGCGAAGTCCAAGAGCTTTTTGTCCTTGCGGAACCATGCCCTTGAAAGTGTTAGATTTAGGTATGAAACTAATGAAAAAATTAACCAGAGTGCAAAAGTAGCATTTAAAATAGCATGCGTATTTGATAAAACTAAGCACCAAGTATCACATGCAATGCAAGAATATTAGTCCTAAGTACAGAGATAAACAATAACATTTAGATTAATACGACTATTGTCAACACCAAAGAAAGCTTCATCCTCCAAAATACCACTAATAAATTGGGGGGCATTGTAAGTGTATTGTGATGCACTAGTGGATTTGAAAATTAAATCAATGAACAAAAGGGAATTGAATAATTTTTCTTGCCAATTTCTCCCCTCTTCTTGTAAAGCTTGTGAAAGTTGATGCCTTGCTGAAATATTTTTGTACAGGCATTGATACACTTGGTACACAAAGGCCATTATTCATGGATGGACATTGTTGGTGAATACCCTAACCCAGCACAATATAACTTACAGTATAGCCTTGGTGAGACTGTAAAACTCAGTAGACACCAGGGTTTGAATTTGTCTGTGCGACTCATTCAATGTATAAATATATTGATATCCATAAGATGACGTTTTAGTACAAGGTTTTGGAAAATTTCTCCATTTTGGACATCAAATGTCAACATTAATTACTTCTAAGTCAACCTTAATGAAGGGAAATATGTTATACACTTTCGCTTAGTCTTGTCCATTCTGACTTCTAACTCAACTAATGACAATATTCTACCAAAGATTTTCCCATATCCAAAATTGATTTGCTTTTCTGAGAGATTTCTAGCTCGTGCTCAATCTTCTGCTGTTATCTGTCTGCTCTTTTACCTTCTTAAAACACTTAGAGGCCTGATGGCTATGAGAGTAGCAATAGTAAGCTTTGCATGAGCAGTTGAGAAGTTGAAAGATATTACATCCAAAGTGAGGCACAGACTGAGTGAGTGCGTGTTTCTGGGATTTTGGATCAGTATGGGAATTTGGTGCAGTGGGGAAGAAGTACTTTTTGGGGTTTTTTGGTTCATAGTTTGTAAAGTCTTTTAACACAATAAATTGAAGCTCAGGATTGGGGGCCCAGCAAAAATCAAAGAGTGGCAACACAGGAAAACTGTCAGTTAATTGGGTGATAATAGCTGCTAATTTGACTAATATGATACTGTCAGATTAAAGATAAATAAGAGAAATACTTTACAGATTACAAACCAGTATGATAAAAAAAAATTAAGAACTAAGTAAAGTCAAAATGCAAGGCCAAGTATGATGTGGGAGTTGGAGATCATTATGGTTCACAGTGCCCACATATTAGGGTAAATCATAGAATCCCTACAGTTTGGAAACAGGTCATTCAGCTCAAGATGTTCACACCAAGTCTCTGAAGACCATCCCACCCAGACTCATCCCTGGACACTATGAGCAATTTAGCATAGCCAATCCATATAACCTGCACATCTTTGGACTGTGGGAGGAAACTGGAGCACCCAGAGGAAACCCACGCAGACACAGGGAGAGTGTACAAACTCCACACAGTCAGTCACCCTCGGCTGGAATTGAACCTGGGTCCCTGGTTCTGTGGGGCAGCAGTGCTAACTACTGAGTCATCATGCCGCATCTGTTGCAAATGTTGGTTGAGGAACTCCAGCTCAGAGTTGACAAACTGGAGTCTGAATTTCAGAAGGCAGCCACACCTCTTAGATTAACTACCTCAAATTCAGTCACTGGTCAGGGACAGGAGAGTGTGACTATGAATGAGGCAAGTAACAGGGATCATGGAGCTAGTGCTGCAGGAGCCTCAGCCCTTATCCTTGTTCAACAAGTTCAAGATTCTTGCTCCCCATGTTGACAAGAGTGGGAACTATAGGGAGGATGAGTAAACTGATCATAGCACCATGGTACAGGGAGCCAGTCAAGGGAAATGTAGTTGTAATTGGGGATAGTACAATCAGAGGAATTGTTCTCTGTGGTCAGGATTGAGAGTCCTGAAGGCTGTATTGCCTGCTTGATGCACATGTTTAGGATATTTTACCTGGGCTGCAGAGGAACTTGGAGTGGGAGGGGGAAAAATCCAGTTGTCGTGGCCCATGTAGGCACCAAAGATAGTGAAAGATGAAAGAAGTTCTGCTGCAGGAATATGGGCAGCTAGGGGCTAAATTAGAAAGCTGAACTGTAAAGGTAATAATCTCTAGATTACTACCTGCGTCACAAGCTAATTAGCACAGGGCCAACAAGATTAAGGAGGTAAACATGTGGCTCGAAGATTGGTGTGGGAGAAATGGGTTAAAATTGATGGGACTTCAGCACCAACGTGGGGAAGGAGGGAGCTGTTCTGATGGGATGGGCTGTACCTGAATCATGCTAAGACCTCAGTCCTGGTGAAATGCATAACCAGGGCTGTGGATAGAGCTTAAAATGAAATAGTGGAGGGGGTGGGGTTCACTTGCCTGGAAAATTAGAAAATCAAAGTTGGGAAAGGTGGGAGAACAGGTTAATGATGAGTCTGATTGTTACCACAAAAGGGACAGAATGTGTGAACATCACATTGCACCGAGGAATCATTCTAGAGTTGGGAAATTTGATAATAGAAGCTTAAAGGCTTCATATTTGAATGCACAAAGTATTTGGGGGGAAATTATTGAGTTAACAGCACCAATTCAGGCAAATGCATATGATTTGGTGGTGATTAATAAGACGTTGCAGGGAGACCAAGTTTTGGAGTTGAATATCTATTTCGGAAGGATAAACAGGAAAGAAAAGGAGGTGGTGTCGGTGCTCAAGTGAGAAATTATATCAACACTGGAGGTCAAGGCATAGAATCAGTCTGGGTAGAAATAAGAAATAGCAAGGAACAGAAGTCCTTGGGGTCAGTAATCTCTAGGTTTCCAACCAATAAAAAATGCTGAGGCTTGTAAGAAAGGTACAGCAATAATCTTGGGATATTTTAATATACATATAGACCTGATTAATCAAATTGGCAAGGGAAACCTCAAGGGAGAGTTCATTAAAGGTATTAGAGATTATTTCTTGGAGCAATATCTTGTGGAACCAAACAGTGAGAAGGCTATTCTGGATTTATTACTGTCTAATGAGGTGGTATTAATTAATCACATAGAAAAGGATCCTCTAGGGAAGACTAATCATAGCATGCTAGACTTCCAAATTTATTCAGAGCTCTATAAACTAGAGTTCCACACTAGTGTTCTTAAATTAAACAAAGGTAATTACATAGGCATGAGGATAAAGGACTTTTTTTTATTCACTTATGGGATGTGGGCATCATTGGCTGGCCAACATTTATTGCCCATTCCTAGTTGCCCTTGAGAGGGTGGTGTTGAGCTGTCTTCTTGAACTGCTGCAGTCAATGTGCTATGGCTAGAATGACAATGCCCTTAAGAAGGGAATTCCAAGATTTTGACCCAGCAACAGTGAAGGAATGGCAATATATTTCCAAGTCCGGGTGGTGAATGGCTTGGAGAGGAACTTGCTGGTGATGATGCTCCCATGTATCTACTGCTCTTGTCCTTCTAGATCAAAGTGATCATGAGTTTGGAAGGCACTGCCTAAGGATCTTTGGTGAATTTCTGCTTTGTATCGTGTAGATAGTGTACACTGCTGCTACTGAATGTCAGTGGTGAGGGGAGTGGACAGGGCAGAAAGATTAAAATGTAGGACAGTTGATGAGTAGTGGCAGGTGTTTAAGGAGATGTTCAATTGGTCCCAACTGAAATATATTCTAGAAAGGAAGAAAGATTATGAGGAGGTAAAAGTATTCATGGTCTGCAGTGAATGTAAAGAGAAAAACTGAGGCACACCATATTATAAAGATGAGTTGAAGGCTGGAAGGTTGGGAAACTTTTGAAGCCCAACAAAGAGTTATTAAAAAAGTCATAAAAAGAGCAAAGGTAAATTATGAAAGAAACCCAGTACAAAATACAAAGAAGGGATAGCAAAAGCTTTTGTAAATATATAAAGGGAAGACAGTAACTAAAGTAAATGTTGGTCCTTGGAAGATGAGACTGAGTTAATAGTGGGGAACCCAGAAATGGTGCAGTTACTAAATCAATGTTTTGGTTTAGTTTTCATGATGGTGGACGCTAGTACTATCCCAAGAGTAACAGAAAATGTAGAGGTTATAGAATGGGAGGAACTTAGAACAAATATCACTAAGGAAAGAGTATTGAGCAAAATACTGAAGGGCAGAGAAATGCCCCGGGCCTGTTGGCTTATATACTAGGGCCTCAAAGAAAGTGGCAGCAGAGATAGTGGATCCATTGGTTATAATGTTCCAAATTCCCTGGATGTGGGAAAGGCTCCAGTGGATTGGAAAAATCCTAAGGTAACATCATTATTCAAAAAGCGAGGGAGGCAGAAAGTAGGAGACACAGACCAGTAGGATTAACATGTATTGTTGAGAAGTTGTTAGAATTCACTTTCAAGGAGGCAATAACAGGACATTTGGAAAGTCAAAATACAATCCATCAGAATCAGCATGGTTTTATGAAGTGTAATTATGAAGTGTTTGAATAATTTGTTAGAGTTCTTTGAAGACGTGACAGGCAATGTGGATAATGGGAATCCTGTAGATGCAGAAGGCACGTGATGAGGTGCCTCACAAAAGGTTAGCACACAAGGTTAAATCACATGAGGTTGGGGGTAATTTATTAGCTTGGATAGAGGATTGGCTAACCTTCAGAAAATAGAGAGTCAAGATAAATGGGTCTTTTTCTGGTTGGCAAGATGTCACTGATATGGAGCCAGAGGGTTCGCTCCTCAGGTCCCAACTACTTATAATCTGTATTGTTGACTTGCATGTGGGGATAGAAAATACGATAGCCAAATCTGCAGAAGATACTAAAATAGGTGGGAAAGTAAGTTTCTATGAAGAAATAAACAATTTACAAATGGATATGAATGCATTGGCTGAATGATCTAAAATTTGGCAGATGAAGCTTAATGTGGATAAATGTGAGGTTATCCTTTTTGTTCAGAGAAATAGAAAGGCAATTCTTATCTAAATAGAGAAACTTCAGTGCAGAAGGATCTGGGTGTCCTTGTGCATGAATTGCAGAAAACTAGTTCATAGGTACAGTAGGTTACAATAAGGCAAATGGAATGTTGGCATTTATTGCTAAACAAATAGAGTATAAAAGTAGGAAAATGTTTCTGCAATTGTACAAGGTATTACTGAGACTGCACCTGGAGTATTGCGTACAATTTTGGTCCACTTGTTTGAGAAGAGATGTAGTTGTATTGGAGGCAGTTCAGAGAAGGTTCATTAGATTGATACCAGAGATGAAAGGCTTGGCTTATGAAGGGAGTCTGAACAGTTTTGGCCTATATCTTCAGGAGTTTAGAATAATTAGAGGAAATCTAATTGAGGTATATAAGATGCTAAGGAGGATTGACAAAGTAGATGTAGAAAGGATGTTTCCTCATGTTGGGCAATCCAGAACAAGAGGTCATAGTTTTAGGATAAGGGGTAGCAGATTTAAAACAGAAGTGAGGAGAAATTACTTCTCTCAAAGGATCTGTGGAATACACCACCATAGACAATAATGGATGCTGGAGCATTGAGAAAATTTTAGGAGAAGATAGACAAATTTTTAATTAGTAATAGTTGAGGGGTTATGGAAAGTGGTCAGGAAAGTGGAGTTGAGGTTGAGGTGAGACCAGCTAACATTGTATCAAATGATGGAGCAGGCTCAAAGGGCTGAATTGGTTATTCCTGCTCTTAGATCTTATGTTCAATGATACAAAACCTTATTCACCAACTGGATGAATCCTTTGTATAAATAAGCTCATCAGCAGAGTACTACTCAAGGGGAGGTGATGCTCCAGTGGTATTATCACTGGACTGTTAATCCAGAGACCCAGATAATGTTCTGGGGACCTGGGTTGAAATCCTGCCACGGCAGATGGTGGAATTGAATTCAGTAAATGTCTGGAATGAAGAATCTAATGATGACCATGAATCCATTGTCGATTGTTGGAAAAACCCATCTGGTTCACTAACGTCCTTTAGGGAAGGAAACTGCTATCCTGACCTGGTCTGGCTTACACGTGACTTGTGGTCGTGGTTGACTCTCAACTGCCCTCTGGGCAATTAGGGTTGGGCAATAAATGCTGCCTAGCCGGTGACGCCCTCATCCTGTGAATGAATATAAAAAAAGGTCTGACTCAAATGGCTTAAATATCAATAGCAAGGTTGGTATGTTGATGAAAAAATACACTAGAAATTAGTAAGCCCCAATACTGTTGATAACAAAGTAGTTTACTGGTTTTTCTTAAAATTTCAGATTTTCAGATCAACATTTTCTTAGGATATAAGTAGAAACATAAAAAAAGGTAATGGAAATGTATTGGTAATACTTTTTTTTTTACCAGCAATTCAAACTCAAATAGGATCAGAATGCAATATTTTGCAGTATTAAGTTATTTTTCAGAAAACGTCTTTCAGTTGTTAACACTAACTATATGGAAGTGTTCAGAAAAAAACATAAATTTTTTTTCCTCAAATCTCACTTTCTTGAAGTCACAGCCTGAGAAAATTATGGAAATGCACTCAAAGTAAATGGCAAACTTAAATTTTTGCTCATAACTCTGTAGCAAGTGAAAAAGATGAAATTTCATCTCATTGTAATGCAAGGAAACATTTCAGAAGTGAAAAATGTTGTCAAAAGTCATTGCTGTTTCCAGTCCATTGGATGGCAATTTTGTGGTAAATATGGTAATTCACTCCACACTTCCTCTTCTTCATTCATAGGATGGGGGTGTCACTGGCTGGGCCAGCATTTATTGCCCAGAATGTATTTAAGGGTCAACCACATTGCTGTGGGTCTTGAGTGACATGTAGGCCAGACCAGGTAAGGATGGCAGTTTCCTTCTCCAAAGGGCATTGGTGAACCAGCCAGGCTATTCCCCAACAATCAGACAACTCTTAATTTCAGAGATAGTAGGAACTGTAGATGCTGGAGAATCCGAGACAACAAGGTGCAGAGCTGGATGAACACAGCAGGCCAAGCAGCATCATAGGAGCAGGAAGGCTGACGTTTCGGGCCGAGACCCTTCATCAGAAAAGGGGGAGGGGAAGGGGATTCTGAAATAAATAGGGAGAGAGTGGGAGGCGGATAGAAGATGGATAGAAGAGAGGATAGGTGGAGAGGAAACAAACAGGTCGAAGAGGCGGGGATGGAGCCAGTAAAGGTGAGTGTAGGTGGGGAGTTAGGGAGGGGATAGGTCAGTCCAGGGAGGACGGACAGGTCAAGGGGGCGGGATGAGGTTAGTAGGTAGGAGATGGGGGTGCGGCTTGAGGTGGGAGGAGGGGATCGGTGGGAGGAAGAACAGGTTAGGGAGGCGGGACGAGCTGGGCTGGTTTTGGGATGCGGTAGGGGGAGGGGAGATTTTGAAGCTTGTGAAATCCACATTGATACCATTGGGCTGCAGGGTTCCCAAGCGGAATATGAGTTGCTGTTCCTGCAACCTTCGGGTGGCATTGTTGTGGCACTGCAGGAGGCCCAGGATGGACATGTCATCTGAGGAGTGGGAGGGGGAGTTGAAATGGTTCGCGACTGGGAGGTGCAGTTGTTTATTGCGATGCGAGCGTAGGTATTCTGCAAAGCGGTCCCCGAGCCTCCGCTTGGTTTTCCCGATGTAGAGGAGGCCACAACGGGTACAGCGGATGCAGTATACCACATTGGCAGATGTGCAGGTGAACATCTGCTTGATGTGGAAAGTCTTCTTGGGGCCTGGGATGGGGGTGAGGGAGGAGGTATGGGGGCAGGTGTAGCACTTCCTGTGGTTGCAGGGAAAAGTGCCGGGTGTGGTGGGGCTGGAGGGGAGTGTGGAGCGGACAAGGGAGTCACGGAGAGAGTGGTCCCTCCGGAAAGCAGATAAGGGTGGGGAGGGAAAGATGTCTTTGGTGGTGGGGTCGGATTGCAGATGGCGGAAGTGTCGGAGGATGATGCGTTGGATCCGGAGG
>NC_063355.1:27512241-27514135 GCF_021869965.1 Rhincodon typus
AACATCTGCTTGATGTGGAAAGTCTTCCTGGGGCCTGGGATGGGGGTGAGGGAGGAGGTATGGGGGCAGGTGTAGCACTTCCTGTGGTTGCAGGGAAAAGTGCCGGGTGTGGTGGGGCTGGAGGGGAGTGTGGAGCGGACAAGGGAGTCACGGAGAGAGTGGTCCCTCCGGAAAGCAGATAAGGGTGGGGAGGGAAAAATGTCTTTGGTGGTGGGGTCGGATTGCAGATGGCGGAAGTATCGGAGGATGACGCTTGGATCCGGAGGTTGGTGGGGTGGTACGTGAGGACGAGGGGGATTCTTTTTTGGTTGTTATTGCAGGGACGGGGTGTGAGGGATGAGTTGCGGGAAACGTGGGAGACATGGTGGAGGGCGTTCTCAACCACTGAGAGGGGCCAGTTGCGGTCCTTGAAAAACGAGGACATCTGAGATGTACGGGAGTGGAATGCCTCAACCTGGGAGCAGATGCGGCAGAGGCGAAGGAATTGGGAATAGGGGATGGCATTTTTGCAGGAAGGTGGGTGGGAGGAGGAGTATTCCAGGTAGCTGTGGGAGTCGGTGGGCTTGAAATGGATATCAGTTTCTAGGTGGTTGCCCGAGATGGAGACAGAGAGGTCCACGAAGGAGAGAGAGGTATTAGAGATGGTCCAGGTGAACTTAAGGTTGGGATGGAAGGTGTTGGTGAAGTGGATGAACTGTTCGAGCTCCTCGCGGGAGCACGAGGCAGCGCCGATACAGTCATCAATGTAACGGAAGAAGAGGTGGGTCCAGGAACTCCCTACCTACGTCCGTGACACCACCCACGCCCTCCACCTCCTCCAGAACTTCCAATTCCCCGGTCCCCAACACCTCATCTTTACCATGGACGTCCAGTCCCTATACACCTGCATTCCCCATATAGATGGCCTAAAGGCCCTCCGCTTCTTCCTGTCCCGCAGGCCCGACCAGTCCCCCTCCACTGACACCCTCATCCGCTTAGCCAAACTCGTCCTCACCCTCAACAACTTCTCTTTCAATTCCTCCCACTTCCTACAGACAAAGGGGGTGGCCATGGGTACCCGCATGGGCCCAAGCTATGCCTGCCTCTTTGTAGGTTACGTGGAACAATCCCTCTTCCGTACCTACACTGGCCCTAAACCCCACCTTTTCCTCCGTTACATTGATGACTGTATCGGCGCCGCCTCGTGCTCCCACGAGGAGCTCAAACAGTTTATCCACTTCACCAACACCTTCCACCCCAACCTTAAGTTCACCTGGACCATCTCTAATACCTCTCTCTCCTTCGTGGACCTCTCTGTCTCCATCTCGGGCAGCCACCTAGAAACCGATATCCATTTCAAGCCCACCGACTCCCACAGCTACCTAGAATACTCCTCCTCCCACCCACCTTCCTGCAAAAATGCCATCTCCTATTCCCAATTCCTTCGCCTCTGCCGCATCTGCTCCCAGGATGAGGCATTCCACTCCCATACATCTCAGATGTCCTCGTTTTTCAAGGACCGCAACTGGCCCCTCTCAGTGGTTGAGAACGCCCTCCACCGTGTCTCCCACATTTCCCGCAACTCATCCCTCACACCCCATCCCCGCAATAACAACCAAAAAAGAATCCCCCTCGTCCTCACGTACCACCCCACCAACCTCCGGATCCAACGCATCATCCTCCGACACTTCCGCCATCTGCAATCCGACCCCACCACCAAAGACATTTTTCCCTCCCCATCCTTATCTGCTTTCCGGAGGGACCACTCTCTCCGTGACTCCCTTGTCCGCTCCACACTCCCCTCCAGCCCCACCACACCCGGCACTTTTCCCTGCAACCACAGGAAGTGCTACACCTGCCCCCATACCTCCTCCCTCACCCCCATCCCAGGCCCCAAGAAGACTTTCCACATCAA